>NW_017200474.1:0-6991 GCF_001704415.2 Capra hircus
GTTGGGGCCTGATCCTGCGTGTCTGGGTTTCCGCCCACAGCCCCAACTCAGGGGAAGCAGCCCCTGAGGCAAGACCTGCTGGAGGAGCCCTGCGCCCCGCCTGATAGGCGAGTGCACAGCCAGCAGAAGCGAGCCTCCTCGGGGGAAGAGGAGGCAGCCCAGCCCCGTCAAGTTGAAAGCCCTGCTTGCACGGAGCTAAGTGCGCCTCCAGTACGGCAGAGCTCTAGCTCTGCTCAGAGCCCCGATCTGGCAGAGTTCTGGCGCGAGCTGCTCTGCCGGGGCTAGCCTTGCCCAGACTTGCCTTGCTTTTAGGCTCCCTCTCCAGGAAGGAGCAGGCAGCAGGAGCCTGGGGAGACGCCACTGGCGCCTTTCTTGCCTCAGCTCCAATCCTGCCTTGCCTTTGCACTTAGGTCCCAGTCCTCCTTAAGGAGAGCTTAGGGGGTGGTGGGTTGCACACTGCCAAGGGCTCCAGCAGTGAGAAATTCTGTCAGAGGGGAAGGGAAGGGCAACTGCAGGGCTCCTCCAGCGGTTGCTTGGCCGCCCAGATCAGCGCCACACGGAGAGCACCAGGCTCCCAGGGCCCCTGGCTGGGGTTTTCAGCCCCGCACACACGGAGGCTGATTCCTTGGGTGCCCAGAAAGTGTATGACAGACGTAGGTTCCCTAGCACTCTCCTCCCCAGCAGAGACATGTGCAGGTGTTTGGGGCCTGATCCTGCGTGTCTGGGTTCCCCACAGCCCCCCTCAGGGGAAGCAGCCCCTGAGGCAAGACCTGCTGGAGGAGCCCTGCGCCCCCCGCCTGATAGGCGAGTGCACAGCCAGCAGGGAAGCGAGCCTCCTCGGGGGAAGAGAGGCAGCAAGTCCCCGTCAAGCTGAAATCCCTGCTTCCACGAAGCTAAGTGCGACTCCAGTACGGCAGATCTCTAGCTCTGTTCAGAGGCCCGATCTGGCAGAGTTCCTGGCACCAAGATGCTCTGCCATAGGCGAGCTTGCGCAGACTTGCCTTGCTTTAAGGCTCCCTCCCCAGGAAGGAGCAGGCTGTGTGAGGCTCGGAAACGCCACTGGCGCCTTCCTGGCTTCAGCTCTACCCCTGCCTTGCCTTTGCACTTAGGTCCCAAGCGTCCTTGAGGGGCTTAGGGGCTGGTGGGTTGCACACTGCCAAGGGCTCCAGCAGTGAAAGCTCTGTCAGAGGGAAGCGAAGGGCAACAGCAGGGCTCCTTCAGCGGTTCCTTGGCCGCCCAGACAAAGCTCCGCACGGAGAGCACCAGGTTCCAAGGGCCCCTGGCTGGGTTTTGCATCCCCACACTCCCAGAGGCTGACTCCGTGGGTGCCTAGAAAGTGTGTGAGAGACGTAGGTTCCCTAGCACTCTCCTCCCCAGCAGAGACATGTGCAGGTGGTTTGGGCCTTATCCTGCGTGTCTGGGTTCCCGCCCCACAGCCTCAACTCAGGGGAAGCAGCCCCTGAGGCAAGACCTGCTGGAGGAGCCCTGCGCCCCGCCTGATAGGCGAGTGCACAGCCAGCAGGGAAGCGAGCCTCCTCGGGGGGAAGAGGAGGCAGCAAGTCCCCGTCAAGCTGAAATCCCTGCTTACACGAAGCTAAGTGCGACTCCAGTACGGCAGATCTCTAGCTCTGTTCAGAGGCCCGATCTGGCAGAGTTCCTGGGATGCTCTGCCATAGGCGAGCCTTGCCGCAGACTTGCCTTGCTTTTAAGGCTCCCTCCCAGGAAGGAGCAGGCTGTGTGAGGGCTCGGAAACGCCACTGGCGCCTTCCTGGCTTCAGCTCTACCCTGCCTTGCCTTTGCACTTAGGTCCCAAGCGTCCTTGAGGAGGGCTTAGGGGCTGGTGGGTTGCACACTGCCAAGGGCTCCAGCAGTGAAAGCTCTGTCAGAGGAAGCGAAGGGCAACAGCAGGGCTCCTTCAGCGGTTCCTTGGCCGCCAGACAAAGCTCCGCACGGAGAGCACCAGGTTCCAAGGGCCCTGGCTGGGTTTTGCATCCCCACACTCCCAGAGGCTGACTCCGTGGGTGCCTAGAAAGTGTGTGAGAGACGTAGGTTCCCTAGCACTCTCCTCCCCAGCAGAGACATGTGCAGGTGGTTGGGGCCTTATCCTGCGTGTCTGGGTTCCGCCCACAGCCCTCAACTCAGGGGAAGCAGCCCCTGAGGCAAGACCTGCTGGAGGAGCCCTGCGCGCCCGCCTGATAGGCGAGGCACAGCCAGCAGTGTAGCGAGCCTCCTCGGGAGAAGAGGAGGCAGCCGAGCCCAGTCAAGAGGAAAGCCCTGCTTGCACGGAGCTAAGTGGGCCTCCAGTACGGCAGAGCTCTAGCTCTGCTCAGAGCCCCGATCTGGCAGAGTTCCTGGCGCGAGGCTGCTCTGCCGGGGGCTAGCCTTGCCCAGACTTGCCTTGCTTTTAGGCTGCCTCTCCCAGGAAGGAGCAGGCGAGCAGGAGCCTGGGAGACGCCACTGGCGCCTTCCTTGCCTCAGCTCCAATCCTGCCTTGCCTTTGCACTTAGGTCCCAGTCCTCCTTAAGGAGAGGCTTAGGGGGCTGGTGGGTTGCACACTGCCAAGGGCTCCAGCAGTGAGAACTCTGTCAGAGGGAAGGGAAGGGCAACTGCAGGGCTCCTCCAGCGGTTGCTTGGCCGCCCAGATCAGCGCCACACGGAGAGCACCAGGCTCCCAGGGCCCCTGGCTGGGGTTTTCAGCCCCGCACACACGGAGGCTGATTCCTTGGGTGCCCAGAAAGTGTATGACAGACGTAGGTTCCCTAGCACTCTCCTCCCCAGCAGAGACATGTGCAGGTGTTTGGGGCCTGATCCTGCGTGTCTGGGTTCCTGCCCACAGCCCCAACTCAGGGGAAGCAGCCCCTGAGGCAAGACCTGCTGGAGGAGCCCTGCGCCCCCGCCTGATAGGCGAGTGCACAGCCAGCAGGGAAGCGAGCCTCCTCGGGGGAAGAGGAGGCAGCAAGTCCCCGTCAAGCTGAAATCCCTGCTTACACGAAGCTAAGTGCGACTCCAGTACGGCAGATCTCTAGCTCTGTTCAGAGGCCCGATCTGGCAGAGTTCCTGGCACCAAGATGCTCTGCCATAGGCGAGCCTTGCGCAGACTTGCCTTGCTTTAAGGCTCCCTCCCCAGGAAGGAGCAGGCTGTGTGAGGCTCGGAAACGCCACTGGCGCCTTCCTGGCTTCAGCTCTACCCCTGCCTTGCCTTTGCACTTAGGTCCCAAGCGTCCTTGAGGAGGGCTTAGGGGCTGGTGGGTTGCACACTGCCAAGGGCTCCAGCAGTGAAAGCTCTGTCAGAGGGAAGCGAAGGGCAACAGCAGGGCTCCTTCAGCGGTTCCTTGGCCGCCCAGACAAAGCTCCGCACGGAGAGCACCAGGTTCCAAGGGCCCCTGGCTGGGTTTTGCATCCCCACACTCCCAGAGGCTGACTCCGTGGGTGCCTAGAAAGTGTGTGAGAGACGTAGGTTCCCTAGCACTCTCCTCCCCAGCAGAGACATGTGCAGGTGGTTGGGGCCTTATCCTGCGTGTCTGGGTTCCCGCCCACAGCCTCAACTCAGGGGAAGCAGCCCCTGAGGCAAGACCTGCTGGAGGAGCCCTGCGCGCCCGCCTGATAGGCGAGAGCACAGCCAGCAGTGTAGCGAGCCTCCTCGGGAGAAGAGGAGGCAGCCGAGCCCAGTCAAGAGGAAAGCCCTGCTTGCACGGAGCTAAGTGGGCCTCCAGTACGGCAGAGCTCTAGCTCTGCTCAGAGCCCCGATCTGGCAGAGTTTCTGGCGCGAGGCTGCTCGGCCGGGGGCTCGCCTTGCCCAGACTTGCCTTGCTTTTAGGCTCCCTCCCCAGGAAGGAGCTGTCTGAGCGAGCCTGGGAGACGCCACTGGTGCCTTCCTTGCCTCAGCTCCAATCCTGCCTTGCCTTTGCACATAGGTGCCAGGCGTCGTTGGGGAGGGCTTAGGGGGTGGTGGGTTGCACACTGCCAAGGGCTTCAGCAGTGAGAGCTCTGTCAGAGGGAAGGGAAGGGCAACTGCAGGGCTCCTCCAGCGGTTTCTAGGCCGCCTAGAATCAGCGCCGCACCGAGAGCACCAGGCTCCCAGGGCCCCTGGCTGGGGTTTTCAGCCCCGCACACACGGAGGCTGATTCCTTGGGTGCCCAGAAAGTGTATGACAGACGTAGGTTCCCTAGCACTCTCCTCCCCAGCAGAGACATGTGCAGGTGTTTGGGGCCTGATCCTGCGTGTCTGGGTTCCTGCCCACAGCCCCAACTCAGGGGAAGCAGCCCCTGAGGCAAGACCTGCTGGAGGAGCCCTGCGCCCCGCCTGATAGGCGAGTGCACAGCCAGCAGGGAAGCGAGCCTCCTCGGGGGAAGAGGAGGCAGCCCAGCCCCGTCAAGTTGAAAGCCCTGCTTGCACGGAGCTAAGTGCGCCTCCAGTACGGCAGAGCTCTAGCTCTGCTCAGAGCCCCGATCTGGCAGAGTTCCTGGCGCGAGGCTGCTCTGCCGGGGGCTAGCCTTGCCCAGACTTGCCTTGCTTTTAGGCTGCCTCTCCAGGAAGGAGCAGGCAGCAGGAGCCTGGGAGTCGCCACTGGCGCCTTTCTTGCCTCAGCTCCAATCCTGCCTTGCCTTTGCACTTAGGTCCCAGTCCTCCTTAAGGAGAGCTTAGGGGCTGGTGGGTTGCACACTGCCAAGGGCTCCAGCAGTGAGAATTCTGTCAGAGGGAAGGGAAGGGCAACTGCAGGGCTCCTCCAGCGGTTGCTTGGCCGCCCAGATTCAGCGCCACACGGAGAGCACCAGGCTCCCAGGTCCCCTGGCTGGGGTTTTCAGCCCCGCACACACGGAGGCTGATTCCTTGGGTGCCCAGAAAGTGTATGACAGACGTAGGTTCCCTAGCACTCTCCTCCCCAGCAGAGACATGTGCAGGTGTTTGGGGCCTGATCCTGCGTGTCTGGGTTCCTGCCCACAGCCCCAACTCAGGGGAAGCAGCCCCTGAGGCAAGACCTGCTGGAGGAGCCCTGCGCCCCCGCCTGATAGGCGAGTGCACAGCCAGCAGGGAAGCGAGCCTCCTCGGGGGAAGAGGAGGCAGCAAGTCCCCGTCAAGCTGAAATCCCTGCTTACACGAAGCTAAGTGCGACTCCAGTACGGCAGATCTCTAGCTCTGTTCAGAGGCCCGATCTGGCAGAGTTCCTGGCACCAAGATGCTCTGCCATAGGCGAGCCTTGCGCAGACTTGCCTTGCTTTAAGGCTCCCTCCCCAGGAAGGAGCAGGCTGTGTGAGGCTCGGAAACGCCACTGGCGCCTTCCTGGCTTCAGCTCTACCCCTGCCTTGCCTTTGCACTTAGGTCCCAAGCGTCCTTGAGGAGGGCTTAGGGGCTGGTGGGTTGCACACTGCCAAGGGCTCCAGCAGTGAAAGCTCTGTCAGAGGGAAGCGAAGGGCAACAGCAGGGCTCCTTCAGCGGTTCCTTGGCCGCCCAGACAAAGCTCCGCACGGAGAGCACCAGGTTCCAAGGGCCCCTGGCTGGGTTTTGCATCCCCACACTCCCAGAGGCTGACTCCGTGGGTGCCTAGAAAGTGTGTGAGAGACGTAGGTTCCCTAGCACTCTCCTCCCCAGCAGAGACATGTGCAGGTGGTTGGGGCCTTATCCTGCGTGTCTGGGTTCCCGCCCACAGCCTCAACTCAGGGGAAGCAGCCCCTGAGGCAAGACCTGCTGGAGGAGCCCTGCGCGCCCGCCTGATAGGCGAGAGCACAGCCAGCAGTGTAGCGAGCCTCCTCGGGAGAAGAGGAGGCAGCCGAGCCCAGTCAAGAGGAAAGCCCTGCTTGCACGGAGCTAAGTGGGCCTCCAGTACGGCAGAGCTCTAGCTCTGCTCAGAGCCCCGATCTGGCAGAGTTTCTGGCGCGAGGCTGCTCGGCCGGGGGCTCGCCTTGCCCAGACTTGCCTTGCTTTTAGGCTCCCTCCCCAGGAAGGAGCTGTCTGAGCGAGCCTGGGAGACGCCACTGGTGCCTTCCTTGCCTCAGCTCCAATCCTGCCTTGCCTTTGCACATAGGTGCCAGGCGTCGTTGGGGAGGGCTTAGGGGGTGGTGGGTTGCACACTGCCAAGGGCTTCAGCAGTGAGAGCTCTGTCAGAGGGAAGGGAAGGGCAACTGCAGGGCTCCTCCAGCGGTTTCTAGGCCGCCTAGAATCAGCGCCGCACCGAGAGCACCAGGCTCCCAGGGCCCCTGGCTGGGGTTTTCAGCCCCGCACACACGGAGGCTGATTCCTTGGGTGCCCAGAAAGTGTATGACAGACGTAGGTTCCCTAGCACTCTCCTCCCCAGCAGAGACATGTGCAGGTGTTTGGGGCCTGATCCTGCGTGTCTGGGTTCCTGCCCACAGCCCCAACTCAGGGGAAGCAGCCCCTGAGGCAAGACCTGCTGGAGGAGCCCTGCGCCCCCGCCTGATAGGCGAGTGCACAGCCAGCAGGGAAGCGAGCCTCCTCGGGGGAAGAGGAGGCAGCCCAGCCCCGTCAAGTTGAAAGCCCTGCTTGCACGGAGCTAAGTGCGCCTCCAGTACGGCAGAGCTCTAGCTCTGCTCAGAGCCCCGATCTGGCAGAGTTCCTGGCGCGAGGCTGCTCTGCCGGGGGCTAGCCTTGCCCAGACTTGCCTTGCTTTTAGGCTGCCTCTCCAGGAAGGAGCAGGCAGCAGGAGCCTGGGGAGTCGCCACTGGCGCCTTTCTTGCCTCAGCTCCAATCCTGCCTTGCCTTTGCACTTAGGTCCCAGTCCTCCTTAAGGAGAGCTTAGGGGCTGGTGGGTTGCACACTGCCAAGGGCTCCAGCAGTGAGAATTCTGTCAGAGGGAAGGGAAGGGCAACTGCAGGCTCCTCCAGCGGTTGCTTGGCCGCCCAGATTCAGCGCCACACGGAGAGCACCAGGCTCCCAGGGCCCCTGGCTGGGGTTTTCAGCCCGCGCACACGGAGGCTGATTCCTTGGGTGCCCAGAAAGTGTATGACAGACGTAGGTTCCCTAGCACTCTCCTCCC
>NW_017200475.1:0-6991 GCF_001704415.2 Capra hircus
GGTGGGGACGACCCTGGAGGTCCTCTCGCCTCTCGTGTGGAGAGTGCCTCCTCTTCAGAAGCGACGGGAACGCCGGGAATTCTTGACTGACGGAAATGACTGACCTCCCTCCTCTCGAGCTATGAGACGGAAACGGGGCTCCTCTGGATGTGGGCGGGACTCTCTTGCTTATTCTCGAGTGGAGACGGGCATGTCGGGGAACTTCTTGAGTTGCAGCAGGTTTGTGAAGGACCGTTTCGAAGTTCCAGAGGTTAGGTGTGATTAGCCTCGAGACGCCTCATGAGAAAACGGGCGTCATCACCTGGAGGGGTGAACCTCCTGGATTTTCTCGAGTTGCGGCAGGTGCTCTCGACTTACGAAGGGGACCTCCGGGACCCGCTCTGGTGGCCTCAGGAAAGGCCAGTACCCATGCGAATTGCTCAGGGCCTGTCGGGATTTCTCTCCTGTCGATGCCCGGGCCTAAGACCTTGTGTGGAGTCGGTGCCGGGACCTGAGGCATCCTCTCCAGTGCTGACATGGATCCTGGGATACTCTGGAGTCTCCCCAGGGAAGTCAGTCCTCGTCTCGTGTGGGGGCATGCACGTGCGCTTTCCTTCCGAGCTGTAGCAGCAGTGTCACGCTTCCCTTCGGTGGATCAAGGGATCTGTGGCTTTTCCTTGAGGCTTTCCCACGAGGCTTACCCACGATGCTTTCCCACAGGGCTGTCCACGTGCCACCGGGTGTGAGTCTATCCTCGGCTTGAAAGTCGAGTCAGTGCAGGGAAAAGGTTTCCCTGGAATGGACTGAGACATCTCTGGGACTCTGGGAATGGTGGCACGACCCTGGGGTTCCTCTCGCCTTTCCTGTGGTGAGCGCCTCCTCTTGATATGCGACGGGAAAGTCGGGAATTCTCTCCCGACCACGCAGGGAAAGATCCCTCCTCTCGAGCTATGAGGTGGAAATGGGGCTCCTCTGGATGTGTGCAGAACTCTCGTGCTTCCTCTCGAGTGGAGACGGGTATGTGGGGGAAATTCTTGAGTTGCAGCAAGGGTGTGAAGGACCCTTTGGAAGTTCCAGAGGTTAGGTGTGATTAGCCTGGGACACCTCAGAGGAAATGAGCCTCATCCCCCTGGAGGGGAAAACCTCCTGCATTTTCTCGAGTTGCGGCAGGTGCTCTCAACTTACGACGGGGACCTCAGGGACCCGCTCTGGTGGCCTCACGAAAGGCCAGTCCCCATACGAGTTGCTTGGGAGCCTCTCGGGATTCCTCTCCCGTCGATGCCGGGGCCTAAAACCTTATGTGCAGTCCGGGCCGGAAGCTGATGATTCCTCTCCAGTGCTGACATGGATCTTGGGTTGCTTCTGGAGTCTCCCCAGGGGAGTCAGTCCTCGGCTCGAGTGGGGGCATGCACGTGTGCTTTCCTCCCGAGCTGTAGCAGCAGTGTCACGCTTCCCTTCACGTGGATCAAGGGATCTGTGGCTTTCCATTGAGGCTTTCCCACGAGGCTTTCAAGGAGGCTTTCCCACAGGGCTGTCCCAAGTGCCACCATGGTGTGAGTCGATCCTCGGCTTGAAGTCGAGGCAGTGCAGGGAAAACAGGTTTCCCTGGAATGGACTAAGACATCTGGGTGACTCAGGGCAAGGATCATCGCCTCTCCAGCTATAAGGCGGAATCGGGGCTCCTCTGGATGTGGGCAGGACCCTCGTGCTTCCTCTCGATTGGAGACGGGTATGTAGGGGAAGTTCTTGAGTTGCAGCAATGGTGTGAAGGACCCTTTGGAAGTTCCAGAGTTTAGGTGTGATTAGCCTCGAGACGCCTCAGCGGAAATGGGTCCTCATCTCGCCTGGAGGGGAGAACCTCCTGGATTTTCTCGAGTTGCTGGCAGGTGCTCTCGACTTACGACGGGGACCTCAGGGACCCGCTCTGGTGGCCTCAGAAAGGCCAGTCCCCATTGCGAGTTGCTCTGGGGACTCTCGGAATTCCTCTCCCGTGCGACGCCAGGGCCTAAGACCTTGTGTAGAGTTGGTGCCGGAACCTGAGGATTCATCTGCAGTGCTGACATGTAACTTGGGGTACTTCTGGAGTCTCCTCAGGGGAGTCAGTCCTCGTCTCGAGTTGGGGCATGCACGTGCGCTTTACCTCCCAAGCTGTATCAGCAGTGTCATGCTTCCCGACGAGATGGATTAAGGGGATCAGTGGCTTTCCCTCGAGCTTTCCCACGAGGCTTTCCCACAGGGCTGTCCCACGTGCCACCGTGGTGTGAGTTCGATCCTCGGCTTGCAAAGTCGAAGCAGTGCAGTGGAAAACAGGTTTCCCTTGAATGGACTGAGACATGTGTGGGACTCTGGGAATGGTCGCACGACCCTGCAGTTCCTCTCGCCTTTCCTGTGGAGAGCGCCTCCGTCTTGAGATACGACGGAAACGCCGGAATTCTTTCCCGACCACGCAGGGAAAGGATCCCTCCTCTCGAGCTAGGAGGCGGAAACGTGGCTTCTCGTGATGTGGGCGATACTCTTGTGCTTCCTCTTCGAGTACGAGACGGGTATGTCCGGATAACTTCTTGAGTTGCAGCAATGGGTGTGAAGGACCCTTTGGAAGTTCCAGAGGTTAGGTGTGATTAGCCACGAGACGCCTCAGAGGAAATGGGACTAATCTCGCCTGGAGAGGAGAACCTCCTGGATTTTACCCAGTTGCGGCAGGTGCTCTCGAGTTACGACTGGGTCCTCAGGGACCCCTCTGGTGGCCTCAGGAAAGGCCAGCTCCCCATGCGAGTTACCAGGGGGCCTCTAGGGATTCCTCTCCCATCGATGCCGGTGCCTAAGCACCTTGTGTGGAGTCGGGGCCAGACCCTGAGGATGCCTCTCCAGTGCTGACATGAATCTTTCCGTACTTCTGGAGTCTCACCAGGGGAAGTCAGTCCTCATCTCGTGTGAGGGCATGCAGCTGCCATTTCCTAGCGAGCTGCAACAGCAGTGTCACGCTTGCCGACGTGTGGATCAAGGGATCTGTCGCTTTCCATTGAGGCTTTCCCACGAGGCTTTCCTAACAGGGCTGTTCCACGTGCCACGGTGGTGTGAGTCGATCCTCGGCGTGAACGTCGAGGCAGTGCAGGGAAAACAGGTTCTTCTGGAATGAACTTAGACATCTGGGGGACTCTTGGAATGCTGGCAAGGCCCTGGAGTTCCTCTCGTCTTTCCTGTTGAGAGCGCCTCCTCTTGAGATGCGACGGAAAGGCCGGGAATTCTTTCCCGACGACGAAGGGAAAGGTATCCCTCTTCTCGAGCTACGAGGCGGAAACGGGGCTCCGCTGGATGTGGGCGGGACCCTCGTCCTTCCTCTCGAGTGGAGATGGGTATGTCGGAGAACTTCTTGACTTGCAGCAAGAGTTGTGAAGGACCCTTTCGAAGTTCCAGAGGTTTACGTGTGATTAGCCTCGAGACGCCTCAGCGGAAATGGGCCTCATCTCGCCTGGAGGGTAGAACCTCCTGGATTTTCTCTTGTTGTGGCAGGTGCTCTCGAGTTACGACGGAGACCTCAGGGACCCGCCTCTGGTGACTCAGGAAAGGCCAGTCCCATGCGAGGTGCTAGGGAGCCTCTCAGGATTCCTCTCACGTCGATGCGAGGCTAAGACCATTTGTGGAGATCCGGAGTACGCAAGATCCATCAGCACTGGAGAGATCTCTGGTTACTCCTGGACTCACCAAGTCTTAGCCCGGCATCGACGGGAGAGGAATCCTGAGAGGCTCCCTAGCACCTCGCATGGGGACTGGGCCTTTCCTGAGGTCACCAGAGCGGGTCCCTGAGGTCTCCGTCGTAACTCGAGAGCACCTGCCACAACAAGAGAAAATCCAGGAGGTTCTACCCTCCAGGCGAGATGAGGCCCATTTCCGCTGAGGCGTCTCCGAGGCTAATCACACGTAAACCTCTGGAACTTCGAAAGGGTCCTTCACACTCTTGCTGCAAGTCAAGAAGTTCTCCGACATACCCATCTCCACTCGAGAGGAAGGACGAGGGTCCCGCCACATCCAGCGGAGCCCCGTTTCCGCCTCGTAGCTCGAGAAGAGGGATACCTTTCCCTTCGTCGTCGGGAAAGAATTCCCGGCCTTTCCGTCGCATCTCAAGAGGAGGCGCTCTCAACAGGAAAGACCGAGAGGAACTCCAGGGCCTTGCCAGCATTCCAAGAGTCCCCCCAGATGTCTAAGTTCATTCCAGAAGAACCTGTTTTCCCTGCACTGCCTCAACGTTCACGCCGAGGATCGACTCACACCACCGTGGCACGTGGGACAGCCCTGTTGGAAAGCCTCGTGGGAAAGCCTCAATGGGAAAGCGACAGATCCCTTGATCCACACGTCGGCAAGCGTGACACTGCTGTTGCAGCTCGCGAGGAAATGGCAGCTGCATGCCCTCACACGAGAATGAGGACTGACTCCCCTGGTGAGACTCCAGAAGTACGGAAAGATTCATGTCAGCACTGGAGAGGCATCCTCAGGGTCTGGCCCCGACTCCACACAAGGTGTTAGGCACCGGCATCGATGGGAGAGGAATCCCTAGAGGCCCCCTGGTAACTCGCATGGGGACTGGCCTTTCCTGAGGCCACCAGAGGGGTCCCTGAGGACCAGTCGTTAACTCGAGAGCACCTGCCGCAACTGGGTAAAATCCAGGAGGTTCTCCTCTCCAGGCGAGATTAGGCCCATTTCCTCTGAGGCGTCTCGTGGCTAATCACACCTAACCTCTGGAAACTTCCAAAGGGTCCTTCACACCATTGCTGCAACTCAAGAAGTTAATCCGGACATACCCGTCTCGACTCGAAGAGGAAGCACAAGAGTATCGCCCACATCACCGAGGAGCCACGTTTCCGCCTCCTAGCTCGAGAGGAGGGATCCTTTCCCTGCGTGGTCGGGAAAGAATTCCCGGCGTTTCCGTCGCATCTCAAGAGGAGGCGCTCTCCACAGGAAAGGCGAGAGGAACTGCAGGGTCGTGCGACCATTCCCAGAGTCCCACACATGTCTCAGTCCATTCAAGGGAAACCTGTTTTCACTGCACTGCTTCGACTTTCAAGCCGAGGATCGACTCACACCACGGTGGCACGTGGGACAGCCCTGTGGGAAAGCCTCGTGGGAAAGCTCGAGGGAAAGCCACTGATCCCTTAATCCTCTCGTCGGGAAGCATGACACTGCTGATACAGCTTGGGAGGAAAGCGCACGTGCATGCCCCAACTCGAGACGAGGACTGACTCCCCTGAGGAGACTCCAGAAGTACCCCAAGTTACATGTCAGCACTGCAGATGAATCCTCAGGTTCCGGCACCATCTCTACACAAGGTCTTAGGCCCTGGCATCGACGGGAGAGGAATCCGAGAGTCCCCAGAGCAACTCGATGGGGACTGGCCTTTCTGAGGCCACCAGAGCGGGTCCCTGAGGTCCCCGTCGTAAGTCGAGAGCACCTGCCACAACTCGAGAAAATCCAGGAGGTTCTCCCCTCCAGGCGAGATGAGGCCCATTTCCGCTGAGGCGTCTCGAGGCTAATCACACCTAAACTCTGGAACTTCCAAAGGGTCCTTCACACCCTTGCTGCAACTCAAGAACTTCCCCTACATACCCGTCTTCCAATCGAGAGGAAGCACGAGCGTCCTGCCCACATCCAGAGGAGCCCCGTTTCCGCCTTATAGCTGGAGAGGCGTGATCCTTGCCCTGAGTCCCCCAGATGTCTCAGTCCATTCCAGGGAAACCTGTTTTCCCTGCACTGCCTCGACTTCAAGCCGAGGATCGACACACACCATGGTGGCACTTGGGACAGCCCTGTGGGAAAGCCTCCTTTGAAAGCCTCGTGGGAAAGCCTCAATGGAAAGCCACAGATCCCTTGATCCACGCGATGGGAAGCGTGCACTGCTGCTACAGCTCGGGAGGAAAGCACACGTGCATGCCCCTCGAGCCGAGGACTGACTCCCCTGGGGAGACTCCAGAAGCAACCCAAGATCCATGTCAGCACTGGAGAGGAATCATCAGCTTCCGGCCCGGACTGCACATAAGGTTTTAGGCCCCGGCATCGACGGGAGGAATCCCGAGAGGCTCCCAAGCAACTCGTATGGGGACTGGCTTTCGTGAGGCCACCAGAGCGGGTCCCTGAGGTCCCTGTCGAAGTGAGAGCACCTGCCGCAACTCGAGAAAATCAGGAGGTTTTCCCCTCCAGGGGGATGAGGCTCATTTCCTCTGAGGTGTCCCCAGGCTAATCACACTAACCTCTGGAACTTCCAAAAGGTCCTTCACACCCTTGCTGCAACTCAAGAATTTCCCCACATACCCGTCTCCACTCGAGAGAAGCACGAGAGTCTGCGCACATCCAGAGGAGCCCATTTCCGCCTCATAGCTCGAGAGAGGGATCTTTTCCCTGCGTGGTCGGGAAAGAATTCCCGGTTTCCCGTCGCATCTCAAGAGGAGGCGATCTCCACAGGAAAGGCGAGAGGAACCCAGGGTCGTGCCATTCCCAGAGTCCCCAGATGTCTCAGTCCATTCCAGGGAAACCTCTTTTCCCTGCACTGACTCGACTTTCAATCCGAGGATCGACTCACACCACGGTGGCACGTGGCCCTGTGGGAAAAGCATGGGGTAAGCCTCGTGGAAAGCCTCAAGGAAAGCAACAGATCCCTTGATACACGAAGGGAAGCGTGACACTGCTGCTACAGCTCGGAAGGAAAGCGCACGTGCATGCCCCACTCGAGACGAGGACTGACTCCCTGGGGAGACTCCAGAAGTACCCAGGATCCATGTCAGCAATGGAGAGGAATCCTCAGGTCCCGGCACCGACTCCACACAAGGTCTTAGGCCGGATCACAGGACAGAAATCCCGACAGGCCCCGAGCAACTCGCATGGGTACTGGCCTTTCCTGAGGCCACCAAGTGGGTCCCTGAGGTCCCCTTCGTAAGTCGAGAGCACCTGCTGCAAACTCGAGAAAATCCAGGAGGTTCACCCCTCCAGTGAGATGACGCCCGTTTCTCATGAGGCGTCTCGAGGC
>NW_017200476.1:0-6990 GCF_001704415.2 Capra hircus
TCGTCGGAAAGCGGAATCCCGAGAGGCCGTCCAGTACTCGCCTGGGGACTGGCCTTTCCTGAGGTCACAATAGCGGGTCCTAAGGTCCCCGTCGTAAGTCGAGAGACCTGTCCAACTCGCGAAAATCCACGAGGTTCTCCCCTCCAGGCGAGATGAGGTCCATTTCTGCTGAGGTCTCGAGGCTAATCACACCTAACCTCCTGAACTTCCAAACGCTTCTCACACTTTGCTGCAACTCAAGAAGTTCCCCGACATACCCATCTCCACTCGAGAGGAAGCACGAGAGTCCCGCCCACATCCAGAGGAGCCCCGTTTCCGCTCCTAGCTCGAGAGGAGGGATCTTTCCCTTCGTGCTCGGGAAAGAATTCCCGGCGTTCCGTCGCATCTCAAGAGCAGGCGCTCTCCACAGGAAAGGCGAGAGGAACTCCAGGGTTTGCTACCATACCAGAGTCCCCAAATATCTGTGTCCATTCCAGGGAAACCGGTTTTCCCCTGCACTGCCTTGACTTTCAAGCCGAGGATCGACTCACACCACGGTGGCACGTGGTACAGCCCTGTGGGAAAGCCTCGTGGAAAGCTTGGAAAGCCTCGAGGGAAAAGCCCTGTTCCCTAGATCCACGTGAAGAGAAGTGCGACACTGCTGCTACAGCTCGGGAGGAAAGCGCACGTGCATGCCCCACTCGAGACGAGGACTGACTCCCCTGGGGAGACTCCAGAAGTACCCTCATGTCAGCACTGGAGAGGAATCCTCAGTTTCCGGCACCGACTCCACACAAGATCGTAGGCCCCAGCATCGACAGGAGAGGAATCCGAGAGGCTCCCGAGCAACTCGCATGGGGACTGGCCTTTCTGAGGCCACCAGAGCGGGTCCTGAGGACCCCGTCTTAAGTCGGGAGCACGTGCCCCAACTCGAGAAAATTCAGGAGGTTCTTCCCTCCAGGCGAGATGAGGCCCATTTCTGCTGAGGCGAGGCTAATCACACCTATTCTCTGGAACTTCCAAACGGTGCTTCACACCCTGGCTGCAACTCAAGATGTTCCCGACATACCGTCTCCATTCGAGAGGAAGCACGAGAGTCCGCCCACATCCAGAGGAGCCCCGTTTCTGCCTACTAGCTCGAGAGGAGGGATCCTTTCCTGCGTGTCGGGAAAGAATCCAGGCGTTCCCGTCGCATCTCAAGAGGAGGCGCTCTCACAGGAAAGGCGAGAGGAACTCCAGGGTCGTGCAACCTTTCCAGAGTCCCCAGATGTCTCAGTCCATTCCAGGGAAACCTGTTTTCCCTGCACTGCTTCGACATTCAAGCCGAGGATCGACTCCACCAGGGTGGCACGTCGGACAGCCCTGTGGGAAAGCCTCGTGGAAAGCCTCGTGGAAAGCCTCATGGGAAAGCCTCGAGGGAAAGCCACAGATGCTTTGATCCACGCATAGGGAAGTGTGACTCTGCTGCTACAGCTCCGGAGGAAAGCGCACGTGCATGACCCACTCGAGACGAGGACTGACTCCCCTGGGGAGACTCCAGAAGTATCCCAACATCCATGTCAGCACTGCAGAGGAATCCTCAGGTCCCGCCTCCGATACCACACAAGGACTTAGGCCCGGCATCGACGGAGAGGAATCCCGAGAGGCCCCGGAGCAACTCCCATGGGGACAGGCCTTTCCTGTGTCCAGCAGAGCGGGTCCTGAGGTCTCCCGTCGTAAGTCGAGAGCACCTGCCGCAACTCGAGAAAATCCAGGAGGTTTTCCCCTCCAAGCGAGATGAGGCCCTTGTCCGCTGAGGAGTCTCGAAGCTAATCACACCTAACCTCTGGAACTTCCAAAGGGTCTTTCACACCCTTGCTTCAACTCAAGAACTTCCCGACATACCCGTCTCCACTCGAGAGAAGCACGAGAGTCCCGCCCACTTCCAGAGGAGCCTGTTTCTGCCTCCTAGCTCGAAAGGACGGATCCTTTCCTGCGTGGTAGGGAAAGAATTCCCGGTGTTCCCGTCGCATCTCAAGAGGAGGCGCTCTCCACAGGAAAGGCGAGAGGAACTCCAGGGTCGTGCCACCATTCCCAGAGTCCCCCAGATGTCTCAGTCCATTCCAGGGAAACCTGTTTTCCCTGCACTTCCTCGACTTTCAAGCCGAGGATCGACTCACACCACGGTGGCACGTGGGACAGCCCTGTGGAAAGCCTCGTGGGAAAGCCTGGCGGGAAAGCCTCGAGGGAAATCCACAGATGCCGTGATCCATGCGAAGGGAAGCGCAACACTGCTGCTACAGCTGGGGAGGAAAGCGCACGTGTATGCCCCACTCGAGACGAGGACTGACTCCCCTGGGGAGACTCCAAAAGTACCCCAAGATCCATGTCAGCACTGGAGAGGAATCCTCAGGTTCCGGCACCGACTCCACACAAGGTCTTATGCACCGGCATCGAGGAGAGAGGAATCCCGAGAGGCCCCCGAGCAATTCTCTTTGGGGACTGGCCTTTCGTGAGGCCACCAGAATGGGTCCCTGAGGTACCCGTCGTAAGTCGAGAGCACCTGCCACAAGTCAATAAAATCCAGGAGTTTCTCCCCTCCAGGCGAGATGAGGCCCATTTCTGCTGAGGTGTTTAGAGGCTAATCACACCTAACCTCTGAAAATTCCAAACGGTCGTTCACACCCTTGCTGCAACTCAAGAAGTTCCCCGACATACCCGTCTCCACTCGAGAGGAAGCACGAGAGACCCGCCCACATCCAGAGGAGTCCCGTTTCCGCCTCCTAGCTCGAGAGGAGGGATCCTTTCCCTGCAGGGTCGGGAACGAATTTCCGGCGTTCCCGTTGCATCTCTAGAGGAGGCACTCTCCACAGGAAAGGCGAGAGGAACTCCAGGGTCGTTCCCCCATTCCCAGAGTCCCCCAGATTTCTCAGTCCATTCCAGGGAAACCTGTTTTCCCTGCACTGCCTCGACTTTCAAGCCGAGGATCGACTCACACCACGGTGGCACGTGGGACAGCCCTGTGGGAAAGCCTCGTGGGAAAGCCTGGCGGGAAAGCCTCGAGGGAAATCCACAGATGCCGTGATCCATGCGAAGGGAAGCACAACACTGCTGCTACAGCTGGGGAGGAAAGCGCACGTGTATGCCCCCACTCGAGACGAGGACTGACTCCCCTGGGGAGACTTCAAAAGTACCCAAGATCCATGTCAGCATGGAGAGGAATCCTCAGGTTCGGCACCGACTCCACACAAGGTCTTATGCACCGGCATCGAGGAGAGAGGAATCCCGAGAGGCCCCCGAGCAATTCTCTTGGGGACTGGCCTTTCGTGAGGCCACCAGAGCGGGTCCCTGAGGTCCCTGTCGTAAGTCGAGAGCACCTACCGCAACTCGAGATAATCCACGAGGTTCTCCCCTCCAGGCGAGGTGAGCCCATTTCGTTGAGGCGTCTCAAGGCTAATCACACCTAACCTCTGGAACTTCCAAATGGTCCTTCACACACCCTTGCTGCAACTCAAGAAGTTTCCCGACATACCCGTCTCCACTCGAGAGGAAGCACGTGAGTCCCGCCCACATCAGAGGAGCCCCGTTTCAGCCCCCTAGCTCTAGAGGAGGGATCCTTTCCCTGCGTGGTCGGGAAAGAATTCCCGGCGTTCTCATCGCATCTCAAGAGGAGGCGCTCTCCACAGGAAAGGCGAGAGGAACTCCAGGGTCGTGCCACCATTCCCAGAGTCCCCCAGATGTCTCAGTACTTTCCAGGGAAACCTATTTTCCCTGCACTACCTCGACTCTCAAGCCGAGGATCGACTCACAACACCGTGGCACGTGGGACAGCCCTGTGGGAAAGCCTCGTGGGAAAAGCCTCATGGGGAAAGCCTCGAGGGAAAGCCACAGATCACTGAATTCACTCGACGGGAAGCCTGACACTGCTGGTAAAGATCGGGAGGAAAGCGCACGTGCAAGCCCCACTCGAGACGAGGAATGACTCCCCTGGGGAAACTCCAGAAGTACCCAATTTCCATGTCAGCACTGGAGAGGAATCCTCAGGTTCCGGCACGGACTCCACACAAGGTCTTAGGCCCGGCATCGACGGGAGAGGTATCCCGAGAGGCCCCCATGCAACTCGCTTGGGGACTGTCCTTTCCTAAGGCACCAGAGCAGGTCCCTGAGGTCCCGTCGTAAGTCGACAGCACCTGCCGCAACTCGAGAAAATCCAGGAGGTTCTCCCCGCCAGGCGAGATGAGACCCATTTCCGCTGAGGCGTCTCGATGTTAATCACAGCTAACCTCTGGAACTTCCAAAGGGTCCTTCACACCCTTGCTGCACCTCAAGAAGTTCCCCGACATACCCGTCTCCACTCGAGAGGAAGTACGAGTGTCCCGCCCTCATCCAGAGGAGCACCATTTACGCCTACTAGCTCGAGAGAAGGGACCCTTTCCTTGTGTGTTCGGTAAAAAATTCTCGGTTTTCCCGTCGCAACTCAAGAGGAGGCGCTCTCCAGAGGAAAGGCGAGAGGAACTCCAGGGTCGTGCCACCATTCCCAGAGACCCCCAGATGTCTCAGTCCATTCCAGGGAAACCTGTTTTCCCTGCACTGCTTCGACTTTCATGCCGAGGAACGACTCACACCACGGTGGCACGTGTACAAACCTGTGGGAAGCCTCGTGGGAAAGCCTCGAGGGATAGCCACAGATCCCTTGATCCACGGAAGGGAAGCGTGAATCTGCTGCTTCAGCTCGGGAGGAAAGCGCACATGCATGCCCCCACTCGAGACGACGAAAGACTCCCCTGTGGAGACTCCAGAAGTAGCCCAAGATCCATGTCAGCACTGGAGAAGAATCCTCAGGTTCCGGCACGACTCCACACAAGGTCTTAGGCCCCGACATCGACGGAGAGGAATCCGAGAGGCCCCCGAGCAACTCGCATGCGGACTGGCCTTTCCTGAGGCCACCAGAGCGGGTCCCTGAGGTCCCCGTCGTAAGTCTAGAGCACCTGCCGCAACTCGAGAAAATCCAGGATGTTTCCCCTCCAGGCGAGATGAGGCCCATTTCCGCAGAGGCGTCTCGAGGCTAATCACACCTATCCTCTGGAACTTCCAAAGGGTCATTCACACCCTTGCTGCAACTCAAGAAGTTCCCCGACATACCCGTCTTCCACTTGAGAGGAAGCACGAGAGTCCCGCTCACATCCAGAGGAGCCCCGTTTCCGCCTCCTAGCTCGAGAGGAGGGATCCTTTCTTGCGTGGTCGAGAAAGATTTCCCGGTGTTCCCAACGCATCTCAAGAGGTCTCCAGAGGAAAGGCGAGAGGAACTCCATGGTCGTGCCACCAATCCCAGAGTCCCCCAGATGTCTCAGTCCATTCCAGGGAGACCTCTTTTCCCTGCACTGCCTCGACTTTCAAGCCGAGGATCGACTAACACCACGGTGGCACGTGGGACAGCCCTGTGGGAAATCCTCGTGGGAAAGCCTTGTTGGAAAGCATCGTCGGAAAGCCTCGAGGGAAAGCCACTGATACCTTGATCCATGCGACTGGAGCATGACACTGCTGCTACAGCTAGGGAGGAAAGCGCAGGTGCATGCCCCCACTCGAGACGAGGACTGACTCCCCTGGGGAGACTCCAGAAGTACCCCAAAATCCATGTCAGAACTGCACAGGAAACCCAGATTCCGGAACCGACTCCACACAAGGTCTTAGGCCCCGGCATCGACGGGAGAGGAATCCGAGGGGCCCCGAGCAACTCGCATGGGGACTGGCCTTTTCTGAGGCCCCCAGAGCGGGTCCTTGAGGTCCCCGTCGTAAGTCGAGAGCAACTGCCCTATCTTGAGAAAATCCAGGAGGTTCTCCCCTCCAGGCGAGATGAGGCCCATTTCTGCTGAGGCGTCTCGAGGCTAATCACACATAATCTCTGGAACTTCCAAACGGTGCTTCACACCCTGGCTGCAACTCAAGATGTTCCCGACATACCGTCTCCACTCGAGAGGAAGCACGAGAGTCCCGCCATCCAGAGGAGCCCCGTTTCTGCCTACTAGCTCGAGAGGTGGGATCCTTTCCCTGCGTCATCGGAAAGAAATCCCCGGCGTTCGTGTCGGCATCTCAAGAGGTGGCGCTCTGCCACATAAAAGGCGAGAGAACTCCAGGGTCGTGCCACCTTTCCCAGAGTCCCCAGATGTCTCAGTCCATTCCAGGGAAACCTGTTTTCCCTGCACTGCTTCGACATTCAAGCCTAGGATCGACTCACATCACGGTGGCACGTGGGACAACCATGTGGGAAAGCCTCGTGGGAAAGCCTCGTGTGAAAGCCTCCAGGGAAAGCCACAGATCCCTTGATCCACGCGAGAGGAAGCCTGAAAATGCTTCTACAGTTCGGGAGGAAATTGCACGTGCATGCCCCCACTCGAGACGAGGACTGACTGCGCGTGGGGAGACTCCAGAAGTACTCCAAGATCCATGTCAGCACTGGAGAGGAATCCTCAGGTTCCGGCACGGACTGCACACAAGGTCTTAGGCCCCGCATCGATGGGAGAGGAATCCGAGAGGCCCCCGTGCAACTCGCTTGGGGACTGGCCTTTCCTGAGGCCACCAGAGCAGGTCCCTGAGGTCCCCGTCAAAGTCGAGAGCACCTGCCGCAACTCGAGTAAATCTAGGAGGTTCTCCCTCCCGAGATGAGGCCCATTTCCGCTGAGGCGTCTCGAGGTTAATCGAGGTAATCACACCTAAACTCTGGAACTCAAAGGGTCCTTCACACCCTTGCTGCATCTCAAGAAGTTCCCCGACATACCGTCTACACTCGAGAGGAAGTACGAGTGTCCCGCCCTCATCCAGAGGAGCCCCATTTACGCCTACTAGCTCGAGAGAAGGGATCGTTTCCTTGCGTGTTCGGTAAAAAATTCTCGGTGTTCCCGTCGCAACTCAAGAGGAGGCCCTCTCCACAGGAAAGGCGAGAGGAACTCCAGGTCGTGCCACCATTCCAGAGACCCCCAGATGTCTCAGTCCAATCCAGGGAAACCTGTTTCTCTGCACTGCCTCGACTTTCAT
>NW_017200477.1:0-6990 GCF_001704415.2 Capra hircus
GGCATCGACAGGAGACGAATCCCGAGAAGGCCCGAGCAACTCGCATGGGGACTGGCCTTTCCTGAGGCCACCAGAGCGGGTCCCTGAGGTCCCCGTCGCAAGTCCAGAGCACCTGCCGAATCGAGAAAATCCAGGAGGTTCTCCCCTCCAGGCGAGATGAAGCCCATTTCCGCTGAGGCGTCTCGAGGCTAATCACGTCTAACATTTGGAACTTCCAAAGTGTCCTTCACACCCTTGCTGCAACTCAAGAAGTTTCCCGACATACCCGTCTCCACTCGAGAGGAAGCACGCGAGTCCCCCCCACATCCAGAGGAGCCCCGCTTCCGCCTCCTAGCTCGAGAGGAGGGATCCTTTCCCTGCGTGGTCGGAAAGAATTCCCGGAATTCCCGTCGCATCACAAGAGGAGGCGCTCTCCACAGGAAAGGCGAGAGGAACTCCAGGGTCGTGTCACCATTCCAGAGTCCCCCAGATGTCTTAGTCCATTCCAGGGAAACCTGTTTTCCCTGCACTCCCTTGAACTTTCAAGCCGAGGTTCGACTCACACCACGGTGGCACGTGGTACAGTGCTGCTGTGGGAAAGCCTCGTGGGAAAGCCTCGTGGGAAAGACTCGAAGGAAAGCCACAGATCCCTTGATCCACGCGAAGGGAAGCGTGATACTTCTGCTACAGCTAGAGAGGAAAGCGCACGTGCAGGCCCCACTCGAGACAAGGACTGACTTTCGTGGGAAGACTCCAGAAGAACCCCAAGATCCATGTCAGCAATGGATAGGAATCCTCAGGTTACGGCACTAACTCCACACAAAGGTCTTAAGCCCCGGCATCGACGGGGGAGAGGAATCCGAGAGGCCCCGAGCAACTCGCATGGGGACTGACCTTTCCTGAGGCCACCAGAGCGGGTCCCTGAGGTCCCCGTCGTAAGTGGAGAGCACCTGCCGCAACTCGAGAAAATCCACGAGGTTTTCCCCTCCAGGAGAGATGAGGCCCATTTCCGCTTAGGCGTCTCGAGGCTAATCACATCTGACATCTGGAACTTCCAAAGGGTCCTTCACACCCTTGCTGCAACTCAAGAAGTTCCCCGACATACCCGTCTCCACTCGAGAGGAAGCACGAGAGTCCCGCCCACATCCAGAGGAGCCCGTTTCCGCCTCCTAGCTCGAGAGGAGGGATCCTTTCCCTGCGTGGTCGGGAAAGGATTCCCGACGTTTCCGTCGCATCTCAAGAGGAGGCGCTCTCCACAGGAAAGGCGAGGAAATCCAGGGTCGTGCCACATTTCCAGAGTTCCCGAGATGTCTCAGTCCATTCCTGTGAAACTTGTTTTTCCCTACACTGCCTCCACTTTCAAGCCGAGGTTCGACTCACACCACGGTGGCACGTGGGACAGCCCTGTGGAAAGCCTCGTGGGAAAGCCTCGAGGAAAAGCCACAGATCCCTTGATCGATGCGAAGGGAAGCGTGACACTGCTGCTACAGCTCGCCAGGAAGCCACACGTGCATGCCCCCACTCGAGACGAGTTCTGACTCCCCTGGGGAGACTCCAGAAGAACCCCAATATCCATGTCAGCACTGGAGAGGAATCCTCAGGTTCCAGCACCGACTCCACGCAAGGTCTTAGGCCCCGGCATCGACGGGAGAGGATTCCCGTGAGGCCCCGAGCAACTCACATGGGGACTGGCCTTTCCTGAGGCCACCAGAGAGGGTCCCTGAGGTCCCCGTCGTAAGTCGAGAGCACCTGTCGCAACTCGAGAAAATCCAGGAGGTTCTCCCCTCCAGGCGAGATGAGGCCCATTTCCGCTGAGGCGTCTCGAGGCTAATCACACCTACCCTCTGGAACTTCCAAAGGGTCCTTCACACCCGTGCTGCAACTCAAGAAGTTCCCCGACATACCCGTCTCCACTCGAGAGGAAGCACGAGATTTCCGACCACATTCAGAGGAGTCCCGTTTCCGCCTCCTATCTCGAGAGGAGGGATCCTTTCCTAGCGTGTTCGGTAAAGAATTCTCGGCGTTCCCGTCGCATCTCAAGCAGGCGCTCTCCACAGGAAAGGCGAGGGAAACACCAGGTCGTGCCACCATTCTCAGAGTCCCCCAGATGTCTCAGTCCATTCCAGAGAAACCTGTTTTCCCTGCACTGCCTTAAATTTCAAGTCGAGGATCGACTCACAACACGGTGTCCCGTGGGACAGCCCTGTGGGAAAGCCTCGTGGAAAAGCCTAGTGTGAAAGCCTCGAGGGAAAGCCACAGATCCCTTGATCCACCCGAAGGAAGCGCGACACTGCTGCTACAGCTCCGGAGGAAAGCGCACGTGCATGCCCCCACTCGAGACGAGAACTGACTCCCCTGGGCAGACTTCAGAAGTATCCCTAGATCCATGTCAGCACTGGAGAGGAATCCTCAGGTTCCGGCACCGACTCCACACAAGATCTTAGGCCCGCATCGACGGGGAGAGGAATCCCGAGAGGCCCCCGAGCAACTCACATGGGGACTGGCCTTTCCTGAGGCCACCAGAGCGTGTCCATGAGGTCCCCGTCGTAAGTCGAGAGCACCTGCCACAACTCGAGAAAATCCAGGAGGTTCTCCCCTCCAGGCGAGATGAGGTTCATTTCCGCTGATGCGTCTAGAGGCTAATCAGAGCTAACCTCTGGAACTTCCAAAGGGTTCTTCACACCTTTGCTGCAACTCAAGAAGTTCCCCGACATACCCGTCACCACTCGAGAGGATGCACACGAGAGTCCTCCCACATCCAGAGGAGCCCCGTTTCCGCCTCCTAGCTCGAGAGCAGGGATCCTTTCCCTTCGTGGTCGGGAAAGAATTCCCGGCGTTCCTGTCGCATCTCAAGAGGAGGCGCTATCCACAGGAAAGGGGAGAGGAACACCAGGGTCGTGCCACCATTCCCAGAGTGCCCCAGATATCTCAGTCCATTCCAGGGAAACCTGTTTTCCCTGCACTGCCTCGACTTTCAAGCCGAGGATCGACTCACACCACGGTGGCACGTGGGACAGCCCTGTGGGAAAGCCTCGTGGAAAGCCTCGAGGGAAAGCCACAGATCAATAGATCCACGCGAAGGGAAGCGCGACACTGCTGCTACAGCTCGGGAGGAAAGCGCACGTGCATTACCCCTCTTGAGACGAGGACTGACTCCACTGGGGAGACTCCAGAAGTCCCCAAGATCCATGTCAACACTGGGAGGAATCCTCAGCTTCCGGCACTGACTCCACACAAGATATTGGGCCCCAGCATCGAAGGGAGAGGAATCCCGAGAGGCCCACGAGCAACTCGCATGGGGACTGGCCTTTCCTGAGGCCACCAGAGCTGGTCCCTGAGGTCCCCAACATTAGTCGAGAGCACCTGCCGCAACTCGAGACCATCCAGGAGGTTCTCCCCTCCAGGCGAGATGAGGCCCATTTCCGTTGATGCGTCTCGAGGCTAATCACACCTAACCTCTGGAACTTCCAAAGGGTCCTTCACACCCTTGCTGCAACTCAAGAAGTTCCCTGACATACCCGCCACCACTGGAGAGGAAGCACGAGAGTCCCGCCCACATCCAGAGGAGCCCCGTTTCCGCGTCCTTGCTCGAGAGGAGGGATCCTTTCCCTGCGTGGTCGGGAAAGAATTCCCGGAGTTCCCGTCGCATCTCAAGAGCAGGCGCTCTCCACAGGAAAGGCGAGAGGAACTCCAGGGTGGTGCCACCACTCCCAGAGTCCCCCAGATGTCTCAGTCCATTCCAAGGAAACCTGTTTTCCCTGCACTGCCTCGACTTTCAATCCGAGGATAGACTCACACCACGGTGGCACGTGGTACAGCCATGTAGGAAAGCTCGTGGAAAAGCCTCGTGGGAAAGCCTCGAGGGAAAGCCCCTGATCCCTTGATCCACGCGAATGGAAGCATAACACCGCTGCTACAGCTCTGGAGGAAAGCGCAGGTGCATGTCCCCACTCGAGACGAGGTCTGACTCCCGTGGGGAGATTCCAGAAGCACCCCAAGATCCATGTCAGCACTGGAGAGGAATCCTCAGGTTCTGGCACCGACTCCACACAAGATCTTAGGCCCCAGCATCGACGGGAGAGAAATCCCCAGAGGCCCCCGAGCAACTCGCATGGGGACTAGCTTTCCTGAGCCACCAGAGCGGGTCCCTGAGGTCCCTGTCTTAAGTCGAGAGCATCTGCCGCAACTCGAGAAAATCCAGGAAGTTCTCGTCTCCAGGCGAGATGAGGCCCATTTCCGCTGAGGCGTCTCGAGGCTAATCACATCTAACATCTGGAACATCCAAAGGGTCCTTCAAAACCTTGCTGCAACTCAAGAAGTTCCCTGGAATACCTGTCTCCACTCGAGAGGAAGCACGAGAGTCCGCCCGTATCCAGAGGAGCCCCGTTTCCGCCTCCTAGCTCGAGAGGAGGGATCCTTTCCCTGCGAGTTCGGGAAAGAATTCCCGGCGTTCCAGTCGCATCTCAAGAGGATGGCTTTGCACAGGAAAGGTGAGAGGAACTCCAGGGTCGTGCCCCCATTCCCAGAGTCCCCCAGATGTCTCAGTCCATTCCAGGGAAACCTGTTTTCCCTGCACTGCCTCGACTTTCAAGCCGAGGATCGACTCACACTACGGTGGCACGAGGGACAGCCATGTGGAAAAGCCTCGTGGGAAAGTCTCGTGGGAAAGCCTCGAGGGAAAGCCACAGATCCCTTGATCCACGCGAAGGGAAGCGTGACACTGCTGCTGCAGCTCGGGAGGAAAGCGCAGGTGCATGTCCCCACTCGAGACGAAGACTGACTCCCCTGGGGAGACTCCAGAAGTACCCTAAGACACAAGTCAGCACTGGAGAGGAATCCTCAGGTTCCAGCACTGACTCCACACAAGGTCTTAGGCCCCAGTATCGACGGGAGAGAAATCCCGAGAGGCCCCGAGCAACTCGCATGGGGACTGGCCTTTCCTGAGGCCACCAGAGCGGTCCCTGATGTCCCCGGCTTAAGTCGAGAGAACCTGCCGCAAATTAAGAAAATCCAGGAGGTTCTCCCCTCCAGGCTAGATGAGGCTCATTTAAGCTGAGGCGTCTCGAGGCTAATCACACCTAACATCTGGAACTTCCAGAGGTCCTTCACACCCCTGCTGCAACTCAAGAAGATCCCCGACATACCCGTCTCCACTCGAGAGGAAGCACGAGAGTCCCACCCACATCCAGAGGAGCCCCGATTCCGCCTCCTAGCTCGAGAGGTGGGATCCTTTCCCTGCGAGGTCGGGAAAGAATTCCCGGCGTTCCCGTCGTATCACAAGAGGAGGCCCTCTCCACAGGAAAGGGGAGAAGGACTCCAGGGTCGTGCCACCATTCCCAGAGTCCCCCAGATGTCTCAGTCCATTCCAGGGAAACCTGTTTTCCCTGCACTGCCCTTGACTTTCAAGCTGAGGACTCACTCACACCACGGGCACGTGGACAGCCGTGTGAAAAGCCTCGTGGGAAAGCCTCGTGGAAAGCCTCGAGGGAAAGCCCCTGATCCCCCTTGATCCACGCGAAGGGAAGCGCGAGACTGCTGCTAGAGCTCGGGAGGAAAGCGCACGTGCATGCCCCCCACTCGAGACGAGGACTGACTCCCCTGGGGAACTCCAGAAGTACCTCAAGAATCCATGTCAGCACTGTATTGGAAACCTCAGGTTCCTTCACCGTCTCCACACAGGATCTTAGGCCCCAGCATCGAGGGGAGAGGAATCCCGAGAGGCCCCCGAGCAACTCGCATGGGGACTGGCCTTTCCTGATGCCACCAGAGCGGGTCCCTGAGGTCCCCGTCGTAAGTCGAGAGCACCTGCCGCAACTCGAGAAAATCCAGGAGGTTCTCCCCTCCAGCGAGATGAGGCCCATTTCCGCTGAGGCATCTTTAGGCTAATCACATCTAACATCTGGAACTTCCAAAGGGTCCTTCACACCCTTGCTGCAACTCAAGAAGTTCCCCGACATACCGTCTCCACTCGAGAGGAGGCACGAGAGTCCCACCCACATCCAGAGGAGCCCCGTTTCCGCCTCCTGGCTCGAGAGGAGGGATCCTTTCCCTGCGTGGTCGGGAAAGAATTCCCAGTGTTCCCATCGCATGTCAAGAGGAGGCGCTCTCCACAGGAAAGCGAGAGGAACTCCAGGTCGTGCCACCATTCCCAGACGCCCCAGATTTCTCAGTCCCTTCCAGGGAAACCTGTTTTCCCTGCACTGCCTCGACTTTCAAGCCGAGGATCAACTCACACCACGGTGGCACGGGACAGCCCTGTGGGAAAGCCTCGTGGGAAAGTCTCCTGGGAAAGCCTGTGGGAAAGCCTCGAGGGAAACCACAGATCCCTTCATCCACGCGAAGGCGAAACATGACACTGCTGCTAAAGCTGGGAGGAAAGCACACGTGCATGCCCCCACTGAGAGGAGGACTGACTCCCCTGGGGAGACTCCAGAAGTACCCCAAGATCCATGTCACCACTGGAGAGGGATCCTCAGGTTGGGGCACCGTCTCCACATAAGGTCTTAGGCCCCGGCATCGACGGAAGAGGAAACCTGAGAGGCCCCGAGCAACTCTCATGGGGACTGGCCTTTCCTGAGGCCACCAGAGCGGGTCCCTGAGGTCCCCGTCGTAAGTCGAGAGCACCTTCCGCAACTCGAGAAAATCCAGGAGGTTCTCCCCTCCAGGCGAGATGAGGCCATTTCCGCTGAGGCTTCAAGAGGCTAATCACAACCTAACCTCTGGAAACTTCCAAAGGGTCGTGAAACCCTTGCTGCAAACTCAAGAATTTCCCCGACATATGCGTCTCCACTTGAGAGGAAGCACGAGAGTTCCGCACACATCCAGAGGAGCCCCGTCTTCGCCTCCTAGCTCGAGAGAGGGATCCTTTCCCTGCGTGGAGGGAAAGAATTCCCCAGCTTTTCCCGTCGCATCTCAAGAGAGGCGCTCTACACAGGAAAGGTGAGAGGAACTCCAGAGTCGTGCCACCATTCCCAGAGTCCCCAGATGTCTCAGTCCATTCCAGGGAAACCT
>NW_017200478.1:0-6990 GCF_001704415.2 Capra hircus
GATTGGAGCTGAGGCAAGGAAGGCACCAGTGGCGTCTCCCAGGCTCGCTCAGACAGCTCCTTCCTGGGAGGGAGCCTAAAAGCAAGGCAAGTCTGGCAAGGCGAGCCCCGGCCGAGCAGCCTCGCGCCAGAAACTCTGCCAGATCGGGGCTCTGAGCAGAGCTAGAGCTCTGCCGTACTGGAGGCGCACTTAGCTCCGTGCAAGCAGGGCTTTCCTCTTGACTGGGCTCGGCTGCCTCCTCTTCTCCCGAGGAGGCTCGCTACACTGCTGGCTGTGCTCTCGCCTATCAGGCGGGCGCGCAGGGCTCCTCCAGCAGGTCTTGCCTCAGGGGCTGCTTCCCCTGAGTTGGGGCTGTGGGCGGGAACCCAGACACGCAGGATAAGGCCCCAACCACCTGCACATGTCTCTGCTGGGGAGGAGAGTGCTAGGGAACCTACGTCTCTCACACACTTTCTAGGCACCCACGGAGTCAGCCTCTGGAGTGTGGGGATGCAAAACCCAGCCAGGGGCCCTTGGAACCTGGTGCTCTCCGTGCGGAGCTTTGTCTGGGCGGCCAAGGAACCGCTGAAGGAGCCCTGCTGTTGCCCTTCGCTTCCCTCTGACAGAGCTTTCACTGCTGGAGCCCTTGGCAGTGTGCAACCCACCAGCCCCTAAGCCCTCCTCAAGGACGCTTGGGACCTAAGTGCAAAGGCAAGGCAGGGGTAGAGCTGAAGCCAGGAAGGCGCCAGTGCGTTTCCGAGCCTCACACAGCCTGCTCCTTCCTGGGGAGGGAGCCTTAAAGCAAGGCAAGTCTGCGCAAGGCTCGCCTATGGCAGAGCATCTTGGTGCCAGGAACTCTGCCAGATCGGGCCTCTGAACAGAGCTAGAGATCTGCCGTACTGGAGTCGCACTTAGCTTCGTGTAAGCAGGGATTTCAGCTTGACGGGGACTTGCTGCCTCCTCTTCCCCCGAGGAGGCTCGCTTCCCTGCTGGCTGTGCACTCGCCTATCAGGCGGGGGCGCAGGGCTCCTCCAGCAGGTCTTGCCTCAGGGGCTGCTTCCCCTGAGTTGGGGCTGTGGGCAGGAACCCAGACACGCAGGATCAGGCCCCAAACACCTGCACATGTCTCTGCTGGGGAGGAGAGTGCTAGGGAACCTACGTCTGTCATACACTTTCTGGGCACCCAAGGAATCAGCCTCCGTGTGTGCGGGGCTGAAAACCCCAGCCAGGGGCCCTGGGAGCCTGGTGCTCTCCGTGTGGCGCTGAATCTGGGCGGCCAAGCAACCGCTGGAGGAGCCCTGCAGTTGCCCTTCCCTTCCCTCTGACAGAATTCTCACTGCTGGAGCCCTTGGCAGTGTGCAACCCACCAGCCCCTAAGCTCTCCTTAAGGAGGACTGGGACCTAAGTGCAAAGGCAAGGCAGGATTGGAGCTGAGGCAAGAAAGGCGCCAGTGGCGACTCCCAGGCTCCTGCTGCCTGCTCCTTCCTGGAGAGGCAGCCTAAAAGCAAGGCAAGTCTGGGCAAGGCTAGCCCCCGGCAGAGGCCTCGCGCCAGGAACTCTGCCAGATCGGGGCTCTGAGCAGAGCTAGAGCTCTGCCGTACTGGAGGCGCACTTAGCTCCGTGCAAGCAGGGCTTTCAACTTGACGGGCTGGGCTGCCTCCTCTTCCCCCGAGGAGGCTCGCTTCCCTGCTGGCTGTGCACTCGCCTATCAGGCGGGGGCGCAGGGCTCCTCCAGCAGGTCTTGCCTCAGGGGCTGCTTCCCCTGAGTTGGGGCTGTGGGCAGGAACCCAGACACGCAGGATCAGGCCCCAACACCTGCACATGTCTCTGCTGGGGAGGAGAGTGCTAGGGAACCTACGTCTGTCATACACTTTCTGGGCACCCAAGGAATCAGCCTCCGTGTGTGCGGGGCTGAAAACCCCAGCCAGGGGCCCTGGGAGCCTGGTGCTCTCGGTGCGGCGCTGATTCTAGGCGGCCTAGAAACCGCTGGAGGAGCCCTGCAGTTGCCCTTCCCTTCCCTCTGACAGAGCTCTCACTGCTGAAGCCCTTGGCAGTGTGCAACCCACCACCCCCTAAGCCCTCCCCAACGACGCCTGGCACCTATGTGCAAAGGCAAGGCAGGATTGGAGCTGAGGCAAGGAAGGCACCAGTGGCGTCTCCCAGGCTCGCTCAGACAGCTCCTTCCTGGGGAGGGAGCCTAAAAGCAAGGCAAGTCTGGGCAAGGCGAGCCCCGGCCGAGCAGCCTCGCGCCAGAAACTCTGCCAGATCGGGGCTCTGAGCAGAGCTAGAGCTCTGCCGTACTGGAGGCCCACTTAGCTCCGTGCAAGCAGGGCTTTCCTCTTGACTGGGCTCGGCTGCCTCCTCTTCTCCCGAGGAGGCTCGCTACACTGCTGGCTGTGCTCTCGCCTATCAGGCGGGCGCGCAGGGCTCCTCCAGCAGGTCTTGCCTCAGGGGCTGCTTCCCCTGAGTTGAGGCTGTGGGCGGGAACCCAGACACGCAGGATAAGGCCCCAACCACCTGCACATGTCTCTGCTGGGGAGGAGAGTGCTAGGGAACCTACGTCTCTCACACACTTTCTAGGCACCCACGGAGTCAGCCTCTGGGAGTGTGGGGATGCAAAACCCAGCCAGGGGCCCTTGGAACCTGGTGCTCTCCGTGCGGAGCTTTGTCTGGGCGGCCAAGGAACCGCTGAAGGAGCCCTGCTGTTGCCCTTCGCTTCCCTCTGACAGAGCTTTCACTGCTGGAGCCCTTGGCAGTGTGCAACCCACCAGCCCCTAAGCCCTCCTCAAGGACGCTTGGGACCTAAGTGCAAAGGCAAGGCAGGGTAGAGCTGAAGCCAGGAAGGCGCCAGTGGCGTTTCCGAGCCTCACACAGCCTGCTCCTTCCTGGGGAGGGAGCCTTAAAGCAAGGCAAGTCTGCGCAAGGCTCGCCTATGGCAGAGCATCTTGGTGCCAGGAACTCTGCCAGATCGGGCCTCTGAACAGAGCTAGAGATCTGCCGTACTGGAGTCGCACTTAGCTTCGTGTAAGCAGGGATTTCAGCTTGACGGGGACTTGCTGCCTCCTCTTCCCCCGAGGAGGCTCGCTTCCCTGCTGGCTGTGCACTCGCCTATCAGGCGGGGGCGCAGGGCTCCTCCAGCAGGTCTTGCCTCAGGGGCTGCTTCCCCTGAGTTGGGGCTGTGGGCAGGAACCCAGACACGCAGGATCAGGCCCCAAACACCTGCACATGTCTCTGCTGGGGAGGAGAGTGCTAGGGAACCTACGTCTGTCATACACTTTCTGGGCACCCAAGGAATCAGCCTCCGTGTGTGCGGGGCTGAAAACCCCAGCCAGGGGACCTGGGAGCCTGGTGCTCTCCGTGTGGCGCTGAATCTGGGCGGCCAAGCAACCGCTGGAGGAGCCCTGCAGTTGCCCTTCCCTTCCCTCTGACAGAATTCTCACTGCTGGAGCCCTTGGCAGTGTGCAACCCACCAGCCCCTAAGCTCTCCTTAAGGAGGACTGGGACCTAAGTGCAAAGGCAAGGCAGGATTGGAGCTGAGGCAAGAAAGGCGCCAGTGGCGACTCCCAGGCTCCTGCTGCCTGCTCCTTCCTGGAGAGGCAGCCTAAAAGCAAGGCAAGTCTGGGCAAGGCTAGCCCCCGCAGAGCAGCCTCGCGCCAGGAACTCTGCCAGATCGGGGCTCTGAGCAGAGCTAGAGCTCTGCCGTACTGGAGGCGCACTTAGCTCCGTGCAAGCAGGGCTTTCAACTTGACGGGGCTGGGCTGCCTCCTCTTCCCCCGAGGAGGCTCGCTTCCCTGCTGGCTGTGCACTCGCCTATCAGGCGGGGGCGCAGGGCTCCTCCAGCAGGTCTTGCCTCAGGGGCTGCTTCCCCTGAGTTGGGGCTGTGGGCAGGAACCCAGACACGCAGGATCAGGCCCCCAACACCTGCACATGTCTCTGCTGGGGAGGAGAGTGCTAGGGAACCTACGTCTGTCATACACTTTCTGGGCACCCAAGGAATCAGCCTCCGTGTGTGCGGGGCTGAAAACCCCAGCCAGGGGCCCTGGGAGCCTGGTGCTCTCGGTGCGGCGCTGATTCTAGGCGGCCTAGAAACCGCTGGAGGAGCCCTGCAGTTGCCCTTCCCTTCCCTCTGACAGAGCTCTCACTGCTGAAGCCCTTGGCAGTGTGCAACCCACCACCCCCTAAGCCCTCCCCAACACGCCTGGCACCTATGTGCAAAGGCAAGGCAGGATTGGAGCTGAGGCAAGGAAGGCACCAGTGGCGTCTCCCAGGCTCGCTCAGACAGCTCCTTCCTGGGGAGGAGCCTAAAAGCAAGGCAAGTCTGGGCAAGGCGAGCCCCCGGCCGAGCAGCCTCGCGCCAGAAACTCTGCCAGATCGGGGCTCTGAGCAGAGCTAGAGCTCTGCCGTACTGGAGGCGCACTTAGCTCCGTGCAAGCAGGGCTTTCTCTTGACGGGGCTCGGCTGCCTCCTCTTCCCCGAGGAGGCTCGCTTCCCTGCTGGCTGTGCTCTCGCCTATCAGGCGGGGGCGCAGGGCTCCTCCAGCAGGTCTTGCCTCAGGGGCTGCTTCCCCTGAGTTGGGGCTGTGGGCAGGAACCCAGACACGCAGGATCAGGCCCCAACCACCTGCACATGTCTCTGCTGGGGGAGGAGAGTGCTAGGGAACCTACGTCTGTCATACACTTTCTGGGCACCCAGGAATCAGCCTCCGTGTGTGGGGCTGAAACCCCAGCCAGGGGCCTGGGAGCCTGGTGCTCTCCGTGCGGCGCTGAATCTGGGCGCCAAGCAACCGCTGGAGGAGCCCTGCAGTTGCCCTTCCCTTCCCTCTGACAGATTCTCACTGCTGGAGCCCTTGGCAGTGTGCAACCCACCAGCCCCTAAGCCCTCCTTAAGGAGGACTGGGACCTAAGTGCAAAGGCAAGGCAGGATTGGAGCTGAGGCAAGGAAGGCGCCAGTGGCTCTCCCAGGCTCCTGCTGCCTGCTCCTTCCTGGGAGGCAGCCTAAAAGCAAGGCAAGTCTGGGCAAGGCTAGCCCCGGCAGAGCAGCCTCGCGCCAGGAACTCTGCCAGATCGGGGCTCTGAGCAGAGCTAGAGCTCTGCCGTACTGGAGCGCACTTAGCTCCGTGCAAGCAGGGCTTTCGCTTGACGGGGCTGGGCTGCCTCCTCTTCCCCCGAGGAGGCTCGCTTACCTGCTGGCTGTGCTCTCGCCTATCAGGCGGGTGCGCAGGGCTCCTCCAGCAGGTCTTGCCTCAGGGGCTGCTTCCCCTGAGTTGGGGCTGTGGGCGGGAACCCAGACACGCAGGATCAGGCCCCAACCACCTGCACATGTCTCTGCTGGGGAGGAGAGTGCGGGGAACCTACGTCTGTCACACACTTTCTAGGCACCCATGGAGTCAGCCTCTGGGTGTTCGGGGCTGCAAAACCCAGCCAGGGGCCCTTGGAACCTGGTGCTCTCCGTGTGGCGCTGAGTCTGGGCGGCCAAGCAACCGCTGAAGGAGCCCTGCTGTTGCCTTTCGATCCCTCCTACAGAACTCTCACTTCTGGAGCCCTTGGTAGTGTGCAACCCACCAGCCCCTGAGCCCTCCTCAAGGACGCTTGGGACCTAAGTGCAAAGGCAAGGCAGGGGAAGAGCTGAAGCCAGGAAGGCGCCAGTGGCGTCTCCCAGCCTCACACAGCCTGCTCCTTCCTAGGGAGGGAGCCTAAAAGCAAGGTAAGTCTGGGCAAGGCTCGCCCATGGCAGAGCAGCCTCGCGACGGGAACTCTGCCAGATCGGGGCTCTGAGCAGAGCCAGAGCTCTGCCGTACTGGAGGCGCACCTAGCTCCCTGCAAGGAGGGCTTTCAAACCCCAAACAATGAACCACATACCCCAAACCCCGAACCACATACCCAAACATGGTACCCGAACCCCAAACCCCATATCCTGAATCTGAACCCCTATCCCAACCGCAAACCCCAAACCCTGAACAGGGAACTCCAAACCCCTTACCCGAACTCAAAACCCCTAACCCAATCCCCAAACTCCGAACCCCAAACACCTAACCCGTACCGTGAACCCCTAACCCTAACCCAAACCCCTAACCCGAGCCCTAAACCCCAAACCCAAACCCCGACCCTCAAGCCCCGAACCGCAAATCCTGAAACACGTAGCCCAAACCCCGAATCCATAACTCCGAACCCCAATCCAGAACCCAACCCCGAACCCCAAACCACTAGCCCGAACCCCAAACCCAAACCCAAACCGCACACCCCTAAACCGAACCCCAAACCCTGAACCCAAACCCCTAACCTGTACCCCACCCCACACCCCGAACCCGAACCCCAAACCCCTAACCCGAATCGCCCCTAACCTGAACCCCAAATCCCAAACCCCAATCCCAAACCGCAAACACCAAAACCGAACCCTAAACCCCGAAACCCCAACCCCCAAACCCAAACTCCAAACTGCTAACCCGAACCCCAAACCCCAAACCCCTAACCGGAACCCCAAACCTCAAATCCAAAACCGCACACCCCAAACCTCTAAGCCGAACCCCGAACTGCCAACCCCTAATTCCTAACCCGAACAGCAAAACTCGAAACTGCACCTCACACCCCCAACCCCAAACCATGAACCCAATCCCCTGAACCCCAAACCCCAAACCTCAAATCTCGACCCCCGAACCACAAACCTCACATACTCAACCCCTAATCGGAACCTCAAACCCGAATCCCCAAACCCCAAACCCAAATCCTAAACCCCTAATCCCTAACCCAAACCGTCAACCCAGAAACCGAACCCCTAATCCCCAACCCCCAACCCTCAACCCAAACCCAAACCCATAACTGGAACCCCAAACGCGAACCCCTCACCCAAATCCCAAACTCCAAACCCCAAACCCCTAAGCCTTAACCTAAACTGCCAACCCCTAACCCGAACCGAGAATCCCTACCCCGAACCCAAACCCAAAAACCCGAACCCCTAACCCCCCAAACCCAAACCCCCTAACCCCAAACCCCTAACCCAAACCCAAACCCAAAC
>NW_017200479.1:0-6989 GCF_001704415.2 Capra hircus
TTCCCCGAGGCTTTCCCACGAGGCTTTCCCACAGGGCTGTCCCACGTGCCACGTGGTGTGAGTCGATCCTCGGTTGAAAGTCGAGGCAGTTCAGGGAAAACAGGTTTCCCTGGAATGGACTGAGACATCTGGGGGACTCTGGAATGGTGCACGACCCTGGAGTTCCTCTCGCCTTTTCCTCTGGAGAGCGCCTCCTCTAGAGATGCGACGGGAACTCGGGAATTCTCTCCACCACGAAGGAAAGGATACCTCCTCTCGAGCTAGGAGGCGGAAACGGGGCTCCTCTGGATGTGGGCCTGACTAGTGCTTCCTCTCGAGGAGATGGGCATGTCGGGGAACTTGTGAGTTGCAGCAAGGGTGTGAAGACCCTTTGGAAGTTCCAGAGGTTAGGTGTGATTTGCCTCAGACGCCTCAGCGGAAATGGGCCTCATCTCGCCTGGAGGGGAGAACCTCCTGGATTTTCTCGAGTTGCGGCAGGTGCTCTAGACTTACGACGGGGAACTCAGGGACCCGCTCTGGTGGCCTCAGGAAAGAAGAGTCCCCATGTTAGTTCCACTGGGGCCTCTCGGGATTCCTCCCCGTCGATGCCGGGGCCTAAGACCTTGTGTGGAGTCCTTGCCGGAACCTGAGGATTCCTCTCCAGTGCTGACATGGATCTTGGGGTACTTCTGGAGTCTCCCGCGGGGAGTCCGTCCTCGTCTCTAGTGGGGGCATGCACTTGCGCTTTCCTCCCGAGCTGTAGCAGCAGTGTCACTCTTCCCTTCGCGTGATCAAGGGATCTGTGGCTTTCCCTCGAGGCTTTCCCACGAGGCTTTCCCACGAGGCTTGGGCTGTCCCACGTGCCACCGTGGTGTGTCTCGATCCTTGGTTTGAAAGTCGAGGCAGTGCAGGGAAAACAGGTTTCCCTGGAATGGACTGAGACATCTGGGGGGCTCTGGGAATGGTGGCACGACCCTGGAGTTCCTCTCGCCTTTCCTCTGGAGAGCGCCTCCTCTAGAGATGCGACGGGAACTCGGGGAATTCTCTCCCGACCACGAAGGGAAAGGATACCTCCTCTCGAGCTAGGAGGCGGAAACGGGGCTCCTCTGGATGTGGGCCTGACTCTAGTGCTTCCTCTCGAGTGGAGATGGGCATGTCGGGGAACTTGTAGAGTTGCAGCAAGGGCGTGAAGGACCCTTTGGAAGTTCCAGAGGTTAGGTGTGATTTGCCTCCAGACGCCTCAGCGGAAATGGGCCTCATCTCGCCTGGAGGGGAGAACCTCCTGGATTTTCTCGAGTTGCGGCAGGTGCTCTCGCCTTACGACGGGGACCACAGGGACCCGCTCTGGTGGCCTCAGGAAAGGCCAGTCCCCATGCGAGTTGCTAGGGGGCCTCTCGGGATTCCTCTCCTGTCGATGCCCGGGCCTAAGACCTTGTGTGGAGTCGGTGGCGGAACCTTAGGATTCCTCTCCAGTGCTGACATGGATTTTGGGGTACTTCTGGAGTCTCCGCAGGGGAGTCAGTCCTCGTCACGAGTTGCGGCATGCACGTGCGCTTTCCTCCCGAGGAGTAGCAGCAGTGTCACGCTTCCCTTCGCGTGGATCAAGGATCTGTGGTTTCCCTCCAGGCTTGCCCAGGAGGCTTTCCCACAGGGCTGTCCCATGTGCCACCGTGGTGTGAGTCGATCTTCGGCTTGAAAGTCGAGGCAGTGCAGGGAAAACAGGTTTCCCTGGAATGGACTGAGATATCTGGGGGATCTGGGAATGGTGGCACGACCCTGGAGTTCCTCTCGCCTTTCCTGTGGAGAGCGCCTCCTCTTGAGATGCGACAGGAAATGCCGGGAATTCTTTCCGACCACGCAGGGGAAGGATCCCTCCTCTCTAGCTAGGAGGCGGAAACGGGACTCCTCTGGATGAGGGCGGGACTCTCGTGATTCCTCTCGAGTGGAGACGGGTATGTCGGGGAACTTCTTGAGTTGCAGCAAGGGTGTGAAAGACCCTTTGTAAGTTCCAGATGTTAGGTGTGATTAGCCTCGAGACGCCTCAGCGGAAATGGGCCTCATGTCGCCTGGAGGGGAGAACCTCCTGGATTTTCTCGAGTTGGGGCATGTGCTCTCGACTTACGACCGGGGACCTCATGGACCCGCTCTGGTGGCCTCAGGAAAGGCCAGTCCCCAAGCGAGTTCCTCGTGGGCCTCTCGGGATTCCTCTCCCGTCGATGCCAGGGGCCTAAGCTGCCGGGAGCCAGTGTGAGGAAGCCGCCCGTGACAAGGTTATGAGGAAGGAAGCTGACATACGCAAGGCGTGCTCAGACTTCAGGGACCCCTCTGGAAATTTTTAAGCATGTACCCCAACAAAAATCTGCCGGTTTTTGTGCTCTACTTTTTCACTCTTCTGACCTTTTCTGGAAAAAGTCAATTCAGGGCGTTAGTCTTCTGCATTTGAAAGAGTGTTTCAATCCAAAAACCCTCTGATGGCTTTCTAGCCTGCCTGTAGAACTCGTACAGCTGCGCTTGTGATTGTTTGAGGCCTCCTGACCGCCGGAGGCACAGGAAGCTTAAAACATCCTAGGAATGCAGGAGCTTCTGAGGAGTCAGAATCTTTAGAATAGGACTGATTAAAAGTTTCATTTTTTGGGTCAATGCCAAAAATTTCATATCCTTTATTTTTAGATATAGTTGGTATGTGAAAAACAAGTAGTAGACCTGGTATTAGCAACATTAGATCTTTGAGTTAAGTACCTTCTTTGTTATAACCCACTGCACCTTTGTTCTATAGAGATGTAACTTTAGTGCTTTAAGGAGATGCAGATTAAAGAAAAACACTTCAGGGGAAACAAAATTAACATTCATTAAGGAAGAGAGCCAAAAAGTGTTAACAATCCTCTTGGCCAGAAGATAATGTAAATTACCTGAGACCTTTTGTATACAAAATGATATACAGAAAGAATCTGGGTTGCGAACACTACATAATTTTGTGTTATCCATTGATCTCCATGTATTATCAAAAGTATAAAAGACCTTCTGAACAATAAAGGAGGAGGCCAGGGGCCGGGGGCCAGTTTCTCGGACCAGCTTCTCGAACTAGTCTCTCAGCCTGGTTTCTTGGGACTCTGGCTCCCCCTGTGTCTTTCTCCCTCTTTCTTCTTCTCTACCTTTCCTTCTCTCTGCTCTTTACTATAACTTCAGGCTGAATCTCCACATGGAGTGCGGGAGGCTCGCCAGGTCTACTTACTTGGCCTGGCTGTTTAAGACCCGCATGAAAGGGAGCTTAAGGCGAGGCACCCTTAGATATTCAAGCGGGCGCCGGTGGGCCCAACGTAGGTGGTGCAAATTCCTTGTCTGGAATTTTATTGGCCGTCCGCCGAAAACCAAGCTATTCAGCACTCTTCCTCCACTTAATCTTCTTACTACACTATAGTTTCCTAATGTAATCTTACATCAATAAATAAACAAGTCTTTCCACACCAACGCCGTCCACCCTTCGAATTCCCTGGATCCACCGGGCTGGACCCCGGCATAAGACCTTGTGTGGATTCCGGTGCCGGAACCTGAGGATTCCTCTCCAGTGCTGACATGGTATCTTGGGGTACTTCTGGAGTCTCCCCAGGGGAGTCAGTCCTCGTCTCGAGTGGGGGGCATGCACGTGCGCTTTCCTCCCGAGCTGTAGCAGCAGTGTCACGCTTCCCTTCGCGAGGATCAAGGGATCTGTGGCTTTCCCACGAGGCTTTCCCACAGGGCTGTCCCATGTGCCACCGTGGTGTGAGTCGATCCTCGGCTTGAAAGTCGAGGCAGCGCAGGGAAAACAGGTTTCCCTGGAATGGACTGAGACATCTTGGGGACTCTGGGAATGGGGCCTGATCCTGGAGTTCTTCTCGCCTTTCCTGTGGAGAGCGCCTCGTCTTGAGATGCGACGGGAACGCTAGGAATTCTTTCCCGACCACGCAGGGAAAGGAACCCTCCTCTCGAGCTAGCAGGCGGAAACGGGGCCACTCTGGATATGGGCGGGACTCTCCCATTCCTCTAGAGTGGAGACGGGTATGTCGGGGAACTTCTTGAGGTGCAGCAAGGGTGTGAAAGACCCTTTGGAAGTTCCAGAGTTTAAGTGTGATTACCCCCTACTTGCCTCAGCGGAAATGGGCGTCATCTCGTCTGGAGGGGAGAACCTCCTGGATTTTCTCGAGTTGCGGCAGGTGCTCTCGACTTACGAAGGGGCCTCAGGGATCCGTTCTGGTGGACTCAGTAAAGGCCAGTCCCCATGGGAGTTGCTCGGGGGCCTCTCGGGATTCCTCTCCCGTCGATGCTGGGGCCTAAGACCTTGTGTGGACTCAGTGCCGGAACCTGAGGATTCCTCTCCAGTGCAGACATGGATCTTGAGGGTACTTCTGGATTCTCCCCAGGGCAGTCAGTCCTGGTCTCGAGTGGGGGCATGCACGTGCGCTTTCCTCCCGAGCTGTAGCAGCAGTGTCACGCTTCCCTATGCGTGGATCAAGGGGTATGCGGCTTTCCCTCGAGGCTTTCCCACGAGGCTTTCCCACGAGGCTTTTCCACAGGGCTGTCCCACCTGTCACCATGTTGTGAGTCGATCCTCGGCTTGAAAGTCGAGGCAGTGCAGGGAAAACAGATTTCCCTGGAATGTACTGAGACATCTGGGGGACTCTGGGAAATGGTGGCAAGACCCTGGAGTTCCTCTCGCCTTTCTTGTACAGAGAGCCTCCTCTTGAGATGGGTCCGGGAACGCCGGGAATTCTTTCCCGACCACGAAGGGAAAGGATACCTCCTCTCGAGGTAGCAGGCGGAAACGGGGGCCCCTCTGGATGTGGGCGGGGACTCTCGTGCTTCCTCTCGAGGGGAGACAGTATTGTCGGGGAACTTCTTGAGTTGCAGAAAAGGGTGTGAAGAACCCTTTGGAAGTTCCAGAGGTAAGGTGAATATCCTGGAGACGCCTCAGCGGAAATGGGCCTCATCTCGCCTGGAGGAGAGAACCTCCTGGATTTTCTCGAGTTGCGGCAGGTGCTCTCGACTTACGACGGGGACCTCAGGGACCCGCTCTGGGGGCCTCAGGAAAGCCCAGTCCCCATGCGAGTTGCTCGGGGGCCTCTCGGGATACCTCTCCCTTCGATGCTGGGGCCTAAGCCCTTGTGTGGAGTCGGTGCCGGAACCTGAGGGTTCCTCTCCCCTACTGACATAGATCTTGGGGTACTTCTGCAGTCTCCCCAGGGGAGTCAGTCCCCGTCTCGAGTGGGGGCATGCACGTGCGCTTTCCTCCTGAGCCGTAGAAGCCAGTGTCACCGCTTCCCTACGCGTGGATCAAGGGATCTGTGGCTTTCCCTCGAGGCTTTCGCACGAGGCTTTCCCACAGGGCTGTCCCACGTGCCATCGTGGTGTGAGTCGATCCTCGGCTTGAAAGTCGAGGCAGTGCAGGGAAAACAGTTTTCCCTGGAATGGACTGAGACATCCAGGGGACTCTGGGAATGGTGGCATGACCCTGGAGTTCCTCTCGCCTTTCCTGTGGAGAGCGCCTCCTGTTGAGATGCAACGGGAACGCCGGGAATTCTTTCCCGACCACGCTGGGAAAGGATCCCTCCTCTCGAGCTAGGAGACGGAAACGGGGCTCCTTTGGATGTGGGCGGGACTCTCGTGCTTCCTCTCAAGTGGAGACGGGTATGTCTGGGAACTTCTTGAGTTGCAGCAAGGGTGTGAAGGACCCTTTGGAAGTTCCAGATGTTAGATGTGATTAGCCTTGAGACTCCACAGCGGAAATGGGCCTCATCTTGCCTGGGAGGGGAGAACATCCTGGATTTTCTCGAGTTGTGTCAGGTGCTCTCGACTTACGACGGGGACCTCAGGGACCCGCTCTGGTGGCCTCAGGAAAGGCCAGTCCCCATGCGAGTTGCTCGGGGCCTCTCGGGATTCCTCTCCCGTCGATGCCGGGCCTAAGACCTTGTGTGGCGTCGGCCGGAACCTAAGGATTCCTCTCCAGTGCTGACATGGATCTTGGGGTACTTCTGAGGTCTCCCCAGGGGAGTCAGTCCTCGTCTCGAGGGGAGGCATGCACGTGGGCTCTCCTCCCGAGCTGTAGCAGCAATGTCACGCTTTCCTTCACGTGGATCAAGGGATCTGTGGCTTTCCCTCGAGGCTTTCACACGAGGCTTTCCCAAGAAGCTTTCCCACAGGGCTGTCCCACGTGCCACCGTGGTGTGAGTCGATCCTCGGCTTGAAAGTCGAGGCAGTGCAGGGAAACAGGTTTCCCTGGAATGGACTGAGACATCTGGGGGACTCTGCGAATGGTGGCACGACACTGGAGTTCCTCTCGCCTTTCCTGTGGAGAGCGCCTCCTCTTGAATTGCGACGGAACTCGGTGAATTCTTCCAGACAACACACGGAAAGGATCCCACCTCTGGAGCTAAGAGGCAGAAATGGGGCTCCTCTGGATGTGGGTGGGACTCTCGTGCTTCCTCTCGAGGAGACGGGTATGTCGGAGAACTTCTTGAGTTACAGCAAGGGTGTGAAGGACCCTTTGGAAGTTCCAGAGGTTTAGGTGTGATTAGCCTCAAGACGCCTCAGCGGAAATGGCCTCATCTTGCCTGGAGGGGAGAACCTCCTGGATTTTCTCGAGTTGCGGCAGGTGCTCTCGACTTATGACGGGGACCTCAGGGACCCGCTCTGGTGGACTCAGTAAAGGCCAGTCCACATGCGCGTTGCTCAGGGGCCTCTCGGGATTCCTCTCCCGTCGATGCCGGGGCCTACGACCTTGTGTGAATTCGGTGCCGGAACTTGAGGATTCCTCTCCAGTGCTGACATGGATCTTGGGGTACTTCTGGAGTCTCCCCAGGGGAGTCAGTCGTAGTCTCGAGTGGGGGCATGCACGTGCGATTTCCTCCAGAGCTGTAGCAGCAGTGTCACCTTCCCTTCGCCGTGGATCAAGGGATCTGTGGCTTTCCCTAGAGACTTCCCACGAGGCTTTGCCCACGAGGCTTTCCCACAGGGCTGTCCCACGTGGGCTGTATGTT
>NW_017200480.1:0-6989 GCF_001704415.2 Capra hircus
CCCCAGACTATTCTGTACATTCATTTTGTAATACAAAAGGTCTTGGTGATTTACATTAATCTCTGGCCAAGGGCTTGTTAAAAACACTTTTTGGCTTGCTCTTCTTAATGAATGTTAGTTTTTGTTTCCTCTGAAGTGTTTTTCTTTAATACTGCATTTCCTTAAAGCATTAAAGGTACATCCTATAAACAAAGGTGCAGTGGGTTATAACAAAGAAGGTAGCTTAACTAAAGATGCTAATGTTCCTAATACCGGTCTATACTTTGTTTTTTAATATAGACAACTCCTATCTAAAAATAAAGGATATGAAAATTTAGCAGCAAGAATTTGACTCCCAAAAATGAAACTTTTAATCCAGTCCTAATTATAAAGATTTTGACTCCTCGGATGCCCCTCACCATTCCTAGGCTGCTTTAAGCTTGCCTGTGCGCTCTGGGGAAAGGAGGCCTCAAACAATCACATCCCAGCTTGTACGAGTCCTGGCAGGCAGGGTAGAAAAGCATTCAGAGGGGTTTTGATTGAAAACACTCTTTAAATGCTGAAGACTAGAAGCCCTGAATTGATCTTTTCCAGAAAATGTCAGAAGAGTGGAAAGCAGAGGGCAAAAAAACGGCAGATTTTTGTTGGGAGTATGTGCGTCAGGAACTTCCAGAGGGGGCTCCGCTGAAGTCTGAAAGCCACCACCATGCCTATGTCAGTTTTCTTCCTGCATGACGTTATCACGGACGGGAGTCCTCATAGACTGGCTCCCAGCTCAGTCAAATCCAGAGGAACGCTGTTTTTGCCCCTGCACTGCCTCGAGCTTTCAACGCTGAGGATCAGAAGCCTGCACACCTAGGTGGCACGAGGGATAAAGCCCTGTGAGACAGCCTGTGGATAAAGCCTCCAGGGAAAGCCCACCAGATCCCCTGATACCACAAGCGACGGGAAGCGTACACGCTGCTGCTACAGCTCTGGGAGAAAGGCAGCACGGGCGGCCCCTCACATTGAGAGGAGGATTGATGCTCCGGGAACTCAAGAAAGACCCCAATAACCGTCAGCACTTCAGAGGAAAACCTCAGGTCCGCCTCCAGAACCACACAAGTTGTTCGGACGCTCCGCGGGCATCAACAGGAGAGTTATCAAGAGAAGCCCCCAGCATCTGGCATGGGGACTGGCCTTTGATGAAGCACCAGAGCGGGTCCCTGAGGTCCCCGTCGTAAGTCGAGCACCTGCCGCAACTCGAGAAAATCCAGGAGGTTCTCCCCTCCAGGCGAGATGAGGCCATTTCCAATGAGGTGTCTCGAGGCTAATTACATCTAATCTCTGGAACTTCCAAAGGTCCTTCACACCCTTGCTGCAACTCAAGAAGTTCCCCGACATTCCCATCTCCACTCGAGAGGAAACACGAGGGTCCTGCCCACATCCAGAGTAGCCCCGTTTCATCCTCCTAGCTAGAGATGAGGGATCCTTTCCCTGCTTGGTCGGGGGAAAGAACTTCCAGGCATTCCCGTCGCATCTCAGGTGGAGGCGCTCTCCACAGGAAGGGAGAGAGGAACTCCATGGTCGGATGCCACCATTTCAAGCGTCCCCAGATGTCTCAGTCCATTCCAGAGGATCTTGTTTTTACCAGAGTGCCTAAACCTTTCATGCCGAGGATCGCCTCACACCACGGTGGCACGGGGGACAGCCCTGTGGGAAAGCCTCGTGGGAAAGCCTCTAGGAAAAAGCCTAGAGGAAAAGCCACAGATCCATTGATCCACGCGACGGGAAGCATGACACTGCTGCTACAGCTCGGGAGGAAGGGGCATGCGCATGCCCCCACTCGAGACGAGGACTTGATTCCCCTTGGGGAGACTTCAGAAGTATCCCAAAAACATGTCAGCACTGGAGAGGAATACTCAGGTTCTGGCCCCCACTCCACACAAGGTCTTGGGCCCGGCATCTACCGGTGAGGAATCCGAGAGGCCCTCTAGCAACTCCATGGGGACTGGTCTTTCCTAAGGCCAACAGAACGGGGTCCCTGAGGTCCCCGTCGTAAGTCGAGAGCACCTGCCACCAACTCGAGAAAATGAAGGAGATTCTCCCCTTCAGGCGAGATGAAGGCCCATTTCCCAACTGAGACGTCTCGAGGCTAATCACACCTAACCTCTGGAACTTCCAAAGGGTCCTTCACACCATAGCTGGCAACTCAAGAAGTTCCCACGAGAGACCCGTCGCCACTACATAGGAATCACCAGGGTCCACCCACATCCAGAGGAGCCCCCAATATCCCCTCCTAGCTCAATGTGAGGGATCCTTTCCCTGATTGGCCGGGAAAGAATTCCTGTCGTTACCTGTCGCATCTCAAGAGGAGGCACGCTCCACAAGAAAGGTGAGAGGAACTCCAGGGTCGTTCCACCCATTCCAAGAGTCCCCCAGATGTCTCAGTCCTTTCCAGAGGAACTTGTTTTACCCTGCACTGCCTCGACGTTCACGCCGGAGGACCGACTCACACACGACGGTGGCAACGTGGGGACAGCCCTCGTGGGAAAGCCTCGTGGGAAAGCCTCGAGGGAAAACAAGAAACACGCCTTGATCAACCCAACGGGAAAATTGACTCTGCTCCTAATGCTGCGGGAGAAAAGCGCACGCGCATGCCCCCATTGGAGACGAGATGACTCCCCTGGGAGACTCCAGTAGTACCCAAGATCCATGTTAGCACTGGAGAGGAAACTCAGGTTCGGGCACCGACTCCAAACAAGGTCTTAGGCCCCGCATCGACCGGAGAGGAATCCCGAGAGGCCCCTTAGCAACTCGCAAGTCGACTGGCATTTCCTGAGTGACCAGAGCGGGTACATAAGTCCGCGTCGTAACTGGAGAGCACCTGCTGAAACTCGAGAAAATCGAGGAGGTTCTCCCCTTGCAGGCGAGATGAGGCCCATTTCCGCTGAGGCGTCTCAGAGGCTAATCACACCTAACTCTGGAACTTCCAAAGGGTCCTTCACACCCTTGCTGCAACTCAAGAAGTTCCACGCGACATACCCGTCTGCCACTCCGAGAGGAAGCACCAGAGGACCCGCCACATCCAGAGGAGCCCCAGTTTCCCGCCTCCTAGCTCGAGATGGAGGGATCCTTTCCCTGCGTAGACAGGAAAGAATTCCTGTCGTTCCTGGTCGCATCTCAAGAGGAGGCGCTCTCCACAGGAAAGGCGAGAGGAACTCCAGGGTCGTGCCACCATTCCCAGAGTCCCCAGATGTCTCAGTCCATTTCCAGGGAAACCTGTTTACCCTGCACTGCCTCGACTTTCACGCCGAGGATCGATCACACCACGATGGCACGATGGGAAACAGCCCTGTGGGAAGCCTCGTGGCGAAAGCCTCGAGGGAAAACAGAAACCCTCTTGATCACCCACGGAAAATTGACTCTGCTCCTAAGCTCGGGAGAAAGCGCACGCGCATGCCCCATGGAGACGAGATGACTCCCTGTGGAGACTCCAGTAGTACCCAAGATCCATGTAGCACTGGAGAGGAAACCTCAGTTCCGGCACCACTCCAACAAGTCTTAGGCCCGCATCGACGGAGAGGAATCCGAGAGGCCCTTAGCAACTCGCATCGACTGGCTTTCCTGAGTGACCAGACGGGTACATAAGTCCGCGTCGTAAGGAGAGCACCTGCCTGAAACTCGAGAAAATCAGGAGGTTCTCCCCTCAGGCGAGATGAGGCCCATTCTGAGGCGCTCGAGTCTAATCACACCTAACTCTGGAACTTCAAAGGTCCTTCACACCTTGCGCAACTCAGAGTTCACGATACCCGTCTCCACGAGAGGAACCGAGACCGCCCCATCCAGACGGACCTTCGCCTCTAGCTCAAGGAGGATCGTCCCTGGTGGGAGATTCCTGCGTTCCTCCACTCAGAGAGGCGCTCCCAGAAGGAAGGGAACTCCAGGGTCGTCCCATTCCAGAGTCCACAGGGCTGTTTCTTGCCATCGTGTGTGAGTCGTCCTGGCTGAATCGGAGTCAGGGAACAGTTTCCCTGAAATGGACTGAGACATCTGGGGGACCTCTGGGAATGGTGGCACGACCCTGGAGTTCCTCTCGCCTTTCCTGTGGAGAGCGCCTCCTCTTGAGATGCGCCAGGGAACGCCAGGAATTCTTTCCTGACTAACGCAGGGAAAGGATCCCTCCATCTCGAGCTAGGAGGATGGAAACGGGGCTACCTCTGGATGTGGGCAGGGTCTCTCGGTGCTTCCTCTCGAGTGGAGATCGGGTATGTCGGGGAACTTCTTGAGTTGCAGCAAGGGTGTGAAGGACCCTTTGGAAGTTCCAGAGGATTAGATGTGATTAGACCTCGAGACAGCCTCAGCTGGAAATGGGCCTCATCTCGCCTGCAGGGGAGAACCTCCTCGATTTTCTCGAGTTTCAGCAGGTGCTCTCCAGTTACGACCGGGACTTATGTAACCCGCTCTGGTCCACTCAGGAAATGCCAGTCGACTTGCGAGTTGCTAAGGGGCCTCTCGGGATTCCTCTCCGGTCGATGACGGGGCCTAAGACCTTGTTTGGAGTCGGTGCCCGAACCTGAGGTTTCCTCTCCAGTGCTAACATGGATCTTGGGGTACTACTGGAGTCTCCACAGGGGAGTCATCTTCGTCTCCAATGGGGGCATGCGCGTGCGCTTTTCTCCCGAGCATTAGGAGCAGAGTCAATTTTCCCGTTGGGTTGATCAAGGGGTTTCTTGTTTTCCCTCGAGGCTTTCCCACGAGGCTTTCCCACAGGGCTGTCCCACGTGCCACCATCGTGTGTGTCGGTCCTCCGCGTGAACGTCGAGGCAGTGCAGGGTAAACAAGTTCCTCTGGAAAGGACTGAGACATCTGGGGGACTCTTGGAATGGTGGAACGACCCTGGAGTTCCTCTCACCTTTCTTGTGGAGCGTGCCTCCTCTTGAGATGCGACAGGTACGACAGGAATTCTTTCCCGGCCAATCAGGGAAAGGATCCCTCACATTGAGCTAGGAGGGGGAATTGGGGCTCCTCTGGATGTGGGTGGTACCCTGGTGATTCCTATGTAGTGGCGACGGGTCTCTCGTGGAACTTCTTGAGTTGCAGCTATGGTGTGAAGGACCCTTTGGAAGTTCCAGAGGTTAGGTGTGATTAGCCTCGAGACGTCTCAGTGGAAATGGGCTTCATCTCGCCTGAAGGGGAGAATCTCCTTCATTTTCTCGAGTTGTGGCAGGTGCTCTCGACTTACGACGGGGACCTCAGGGACCCGTTCTGTTGGCCTTAGGAAAGACCAGTTCCCATGTGAGTTGCTAGAGGGCCTCTCGGGATTCCTCACCGGTAGATGCCGGGGCCCAAGACCTTGTGTGGAGTGGGGGCCAGAACCTGAGTATTCCTCTCCAGTGCTGACATGTTTTTGGGATACTTCTGAAGTCTCCCAAGGGGAATCAGTCCTCGTCTCGAGTGGGGGGCATGCGCATGCCCCTTCCTCCCGAGCTGTAGCAGCAGTGTCATGCTTCCCGTCGCGTGGATCAATGGATCTGTGGCTTTTCCTCTAGGCTTTTCCTAGAGGCTTTCCCACGAGGCTTTCCCACAGGGCTGTCCCCCGTGCCACCGTGGTGTGAGGCGATCCTCGGCATGAAAGTTTAGGCACTCTGTAAAAACAAGATCCTCTGGAATGGACTGAGACATCTGGGGACGCTTGAAATGGTGGCACGACCATGGAGTTCCTCTCTCCCTTCCTGTGGAGAGCGCCTCCACCTGAGATGCGACGGGAATGCCGGAAGTTCTTTCCCGACCAAGCAGGGAAAGGATCCCTCATCTCTAGCTAGGAGGATGAAACGGGGCTACTCTGGATGTGGGCAGGACCCTCGTGTTTCCTCTCGAGTGGAGATGGGAATGTCGGGGAACTTCTTGAGTTGCAGCAAGGGTGTGAAGGACCCTTTGGAAGTTCCAGAGATTAGATGTAATTAGCCTCGAGACACCTCATTGGAAATGGGCCTCATCTCGCCTGGAGGGGAGAACCTCCTGGATTTTCTCGAGTTGCGGCAGGTGCTCCCGACTTACGACGGGGACGTCAGGGACCCGCTCTGGTGGCTTCATCAAAGGCCAGTCCCCATGCCAGATGCTGGGGGGCTTCTCTTGATAACTCTCCTGTTGATGCCCGGCCGAACAACTTGTGTGGTTCGGGGCCGGAACCTGAGGTTTCCTCTGCAGTGCTGACATGGATATTGGGGCTCTTCTGGAGTCTCCCCTGGAGAGTCAATCCTCTCTCAAGTGAGGGCACGCACGTGTGCTTTCCTCCCGAGCTGTAGCAGCAGGGTCACGCTTCCCGTCGTGTGGATCAAGGGATCTGTGGCTTTCCCTGGAGGCTTTCCCACGAGGCTTTCTCACAGGGCTTTCCCTCGTGCCACCGTGGTGTGAGTTGATCCTCAGCGTGAAAGTCGAGGCAGTGCAGGGAAAACAGGTTCCTCTGATTGGACTGATGCTGGGAGCCAGTATGAGGACTCCCGTCCGTGATAACGTCATGAGGAAGAAAGCTGACATAGGCATGGTGTGTTCAGACTTCAGGGACCCCTCTGGAAGTTCCTACGCACATACCCCAACAAAAATCTGCCGGCTTTTTTGCTCTGCTTTTCCACTCTTCTGACATTTTCTGGAAAAAGTCAATTCAGGGCTTTAGTCTTCGCATTTGAAAGAGTGTTTCAATCCAAAAACCCTCTGAATGCTTTCTAGCCTGCCTGCAGGACTCGTACAGCTGGGATGTGATTGTTTGAGGCCTCCTTTCCCCAGGAGGCACAGGAAGCTTAAAGCATCCTAGGAATGTAGGGGCATCCGAGGAGTCAAAATCTTTATAATAGGACTGATTAAAAGTTTCATTTTTGGGTCAATGCTTGCTGCTAAATTTTCATATCCTTTATTTTTAGATAGAGTTGTATATTAAAAAAACAAGTAGTAGACCTGGTATTAGGAACATTAGATCTTTTGAGTTAAGTACCTTCTTTGTTATAACCCACTGCACCTTTGTTTATAGGATT
>NW_017200481.1:0-19363 GCF_001704415.2 Capra hircus
GAGTTGTGGCAGGTGCTCTCGACTTACGACGGGGACCTCCGACCGCGCTCTCTCGTGGCCTCATGAAGGCCAGTCCCCATGCGAGTTGCTCGGGGTTCTCTTGGGATGCCTCTCCCGTCGATGCTGGGGCGTAAGACCTTGTGTGGAGTCAGTGCCGGAACCTGAGGATTCCTCTCCAGTGCCGGAACTGAGGATTCCTCTCCAGTGCTACATGGATCTTGGGGAACTTCTGGAGTCTGCCCAGGGGAGTCAGTCTTTTCTCGAGTAGGGGCAGCACGTGCGCTTTCCTCCCCAGCTGTAGCAGCAGTGTCGCGCTTCCATTCGCGTGGATCAAGGGATCTGTGGCTTTCCCTCGAGGCTTTCCCAACCAGGCTTTCCCACGAGGCTTTCCACAGGGCTGTCCCACGTGCCACCGTGGTGTGAGTCGATCCTCGGCTTGAAAGTTGAGGCAGTGCAGGGAAAACAGGTTTCCCTGGAATGGACTGAGACATCTGGGGGACTCTGGGAATGGTGGCACGACCCTGGAGTTCCTCTCGCCTTTCCTGTGGAGAGCCCCTGCTCTTCAGATGCGACGGGAACGCCGGAAATTCTTTCCCGACCACGCAGGGAAAGGATCGCTACTCTCGAGCTAGGAGGTGGAAACGGGGCTCCTCTGGATGTGGGCGGGACTCGAGTGCTTCCTCTCGAGTGGAGACGGGTATGTCGGGGAACTTCTTGAGTTGCAGCAAGGGTGTGAAGGACCTGTTGGTAGTTCCAGAGGTTAGGTGTGATTAGCCTCGAGACGCCTCAGCGGAAATGGGCCACATCTCGCCTGCAGGGGAGAACATCCTGGATTTTCTCCAGTTGCGGCAGGTGATCTCGACTTACCACGGGGACCTCAGGGACCCGCTCTGGTGGCCTCAGGAAAGGCCAGTCACCATGCGAGTTGCTCGGGGGGCCTCTCGGGATTCCTCTCCCGTCGTTGCTGGGGCCTAAGACCTTGTGTGGAATCAGTTCCGGAACCTGAGGTTTCCTCTCCAGTGCTGACATGGAACTTATGGTACTTCTGGAGTCTCCCCAGGGGAGTCAGTCCTCGTCTCGAATGGGGGCATGCACGTGCGCTCTCCTCCCGAGCTGTAGCAGCAGTGTCGCGCTTCCCTTCGCATGTATCAAGGGATCAGGGGCTTTCCCTCGAGGCTTTCCCACGAGCCTTTCCCACGAGGCTTTCCCACAGGGCTTTCCCACGTGGACCCTGGTGTGAGTTGATCCTCGCTTGAAAGTCGAGGCAATGCAGGGAAAACAGGTTTCCCTGGAATGGACTGAGACATCTGGGGGACTCTGGGAATGGTGGCACGACCCTGGAGTTCCTCTGGCCTTTCCTGTGGAGAGCGCCTCCTCTTGAGATGCGACGGGAACGCCGGGAATTCTTTCCCGAACACGCAGGGAAAGGATCCCCCCTTTCGAGCTAGGAGGCGGAAACGGGGCTCCTCTGGATGTGTGCGGAAATCTCGTGCTTCCTCTCGAGTGGAGACGGGTATTTCGGGGGACTTCTTGAGTTGCAGCAAGGGTGTGAAGGACCCTTTGGAAGTTCCAGATGTTAGGTGTTATTAGCCTCGAGAAGCCTCAGTGGAAATGGGCCTCATCTACCTGGAGGGGTGTACCTCCTGGATTTTCTCGAGTTGTGGCAGAGGCTCTCGACTTACGACGGGGACCTCAGCGACCCGCTCTCGTGGGCCTCAGGAAAGGCCAGTCGCCATGCGAGTTGCTCAGGGTTCTCTCGGGATTCCTCTCCCGTCGATGCTGGGACCTAAGACTTGTGTGGAGTCAGTGCGGAACCTGAGGATTCCTCTCCAGTGCTGGAACCTGAGGATTCCTCTCCAGTGCTGACATGGACCTTGGGTACTTCTGGAGTCTACCCAGGGGAGTCAGTCTTCGTCTCGAGTGGGGGCATGCACGTGCGCTTTCCTTCCGAGCTGTAACAGCATTGTCGCGCTTCCCTTCGCATGGATCAAGGGATCTGTTGCTTTCCCTCGAGGCTTTCCCACGAGGCTTTCCACGAGGCTTTCCACAGGGCTGTCCCACGTGCCACTTGGTGTGAGTCGATCCTCGGCTTGAAAGTCGACGCAGTGCAGGGAAACAGGTTTCCCTGGAATGGACTGAGACATCTGGGGGACTCTGGAATGGTCGCACGACCCTGGAGTTCCTCTCGCCTTTCCTGTGGAGGGCGCCTCCTCTTGAGATGCGACGGAACGCCGGGAATTTTTTCCCGACCACTCAGGGAAGGATCCTCCTCTCGAGCTAGGAGGCGTAAAAACGGCTCCTCTGCATGTGGGCGGGACTCTCGTGCTTCCTCTCGAGTGAGACAGTATGTTGGGGAACTTCTTGAGTTGCAGAAAGGGTGTGAAGAACCCTGTGGAAGTTCCAGAGGTTAGTTTTGATTGGCCTCGAGATGCCTCAGCAGAAATGGCCTTATCTTGCCTGGAGGGGAGAACCTCCTGGATTATCTCGAGTTGCAGCAGGTGCTCTCGACTTACGATGGGGACCTCAGGGACCCGCTCTGGTGGTCTCAGGAAAGGCCAGTCCCATTGCAAGTTGCTCGGAGCCTCTCGTGATGTCTCTCCAGTCGATGCCTGGGCCTAAGACCTTGTGTGGAGACGGTGCCGGAACCTGAGCATTCCTCTCCAGTGCTGACTTGGATCTTGGGGTACTTCTGGAGACTCCCAGGGAGTCAATCTCGTCTCGAGTGGGGCATGCACGTGTGCTTTCTTTCCGAGATTTAGCACCAGTGTCACGCTTCCCTTCGCGTGGATCAAGGGATCGGTGGTTTCCTCGAGGCTTTCCCACGAGGCTTTCCCACGAGGCTTTCCACAGGGCTGTCCCACGTGCCACCGTGGTGTGAGTCGATACTCAGCGTGAAAGCCGAGGCAGTGCAGGGAAAACAGGTTTCCCTGGAATGGACTGAGACATCTGGGGGACTCTGGGAATGGTGGCACGACCCTGGAGTTCCTCTCGCCTTTCCTGTGGAGAGCGCCTCTCTTGAGATGCGACGGCAACGCCGGGAATTCTTTCCCGACCACGCAGGCAATGATACCTCCTCTCGAGCTAGGAGGCGGAAACGGGGCACCTCTGCATGTGGGCGAGACTCTCGTGCATCCTCTCGAGTGGAGACGGGTATGTTGGGGAACTTCTTGAGTTGCAGCAAGGGTGTGAAGGACCCTTTGGAAGTTCCAGATGTTAGGTGTTATTAGCCTCGAGAAGCCTCAGCGGAAATGGCCTCATCTGCCTGGAGGGGTGTACCTCCTGGATTTTCTCGAGTTGCGGCAGGTGCTCTCGACTTACGACGGGGACCTCAGCGACCCGCTCTCGTGGCTCAGGAAAGGCCAGTCCCATGCGAGTTGCTCGGGGCCTCTCAGGATTCCTCTCCCGTCGATGCTGGACCTAAGACCTTGTGTGGAGTCAGTGCCGGAACCTGAGGATTCCTCTCCAGTGCTGAGGATTCTCTCCAGTGCCGGAACCTGAGGATTCCTCTCCAGTCCCGACATGGATCTTGTGGTACTTCTGGAGTCTCCCCAGGGGCGTCAGTCCTCGTGTCGAGTGGGGGCCTGCAGATGCGATTTCCTCCCGAGCTCTCGCAGCAGTTTCACACTTCCCTTCGTGTGGATCAAGGGATTTGTGGCTTTCCCTCGAGGCTTCCCACGAGGCTTTCCCACGAGGCTTTCCCACAGGGCTCTCCTACGTGCCACCGTGGTGTGAGTCGATCCTCGGCTTGAAAGTCGAGGCAGTGCAGGGAGAACAGGTTTCCCTGGAATGGGCTGAGACATCTGGGGGACTCTGGGAATGGTGGCACGACCCTGAAGTTCCTCTCGCCTTTCCTGTGGAGAGCGCCTCCTCTTGAGATGCGACGGGAATGCCGGGAATTCTTTCCCGACAACGCAAGGAAAGGATCCCTCCTCTCGAGCTAGGAGGCGGAAACGGGGCTCCTCTGGATGTGGGCGGGACTCTCGTGCTTCCTCTCGAGTGGAGACGGGTATGTCGGGGAACTTCTTGAGTTGCAGCAAGGGTGTGAAGGACCAGTTTGGAAGTTCCAGAGGTTAGGAGTGATTTGCCTCGAGACGCCTCAGCGGAAATGGGCCTCATCTCGCCTGCAGGGGAGAACCTCCTGGATTTTCTCCAGTTGCGGCAGGTGCTCTCGACTTACGACGGGGACCTCAGGGACCCGCTCTGGTGGCCTCAGGAAAGGCCAGTCCCATGCGAGTTGCTCGGGGGCCTCTCGGGATTCCTCTCCCCGTCGATGCCGGGGCCTAAGACCTTGTGTGGAGTCGGTGCCGGAACCTGAGGATTCCTCTCCAGTGCTGACATGGATCTTGGGGTACTTCTGGAGTCTCCCCAGGGGAGTCAGTCCTCGTCTCGAGTGGGGGCATGCACGTGCGCTTTCCTCCGAGCTGTAGCAGCATGTCATGCTTCCCTTCGCGGATCAAGGGATCAGGGCTTTCCCTTGAGGCTTTCCCACGAGGCTTTCCCACGAGGCTTTCCCACAGGGACCGTGGTGTGAGTCGATCCTCGGCTTGAAAGTCGAGGCAGTGCAGGGAAAACAGGTTTCCCTGGAATGGACTGAGACATCTGGGGGACTCTGGGAATGGTGGCACGACCCTGGAGTTCCTCTCGCCTTTCCTGTGGAGAGCGCCTCCTCTTGAGATGCGACGGGAACGCCGGGAATTCTTTCCCGACCACGCAGGAAAGGATCCCTCCTCTCGAGCTAGGAGGCGGAAACGGGGCTCCTCTGATGTGGGCGGGACTCTCGTGCTTCCTCTCGAGTGGAGACGGGTATGTCGGGGAACTTCTTGAGTTGCAGCAAGGGTGTGAAGGACCCTTTGGAAGTTCCAGAGGTTAGGTGTGATTAGCCTCGAGACGCCTCAGGGGAAATGGGCCTCATCTCGCCTGGAGGGGAGAACCTCCTGGATTTTCTCGAGTTGCGGCAGGTGCTCTCGACTTACGACGGGGACCTCAGGGACCCGCTCTGGTGGCCTCAGGAAAGGCCAGTCCCCATGCGAGTTGCTCGGGGCCTCTCGGATTCCTCTCCCGTCGATGCCGGGGCCTAAGACCTTGTGTGGAGTCGGTGCCGGAACCTGAGGATTCTCTCCAGTGCTGACATGGATCTTGGGGTACTTCTGGAGTCTCCCCAGGGGAGTCAGTCCTCGTCTCGAGTGGGGGCATGCACGTGCGCTTTCCTCCCGAGCTGTAGCAGCAGTGTCACGCTTCCCTTCGCGTGGATCAAGGGATCTGTGGCTTTCCTTGAGGCTTTCCCACGAGGCTTTCCCACGAGGGGGCTGTCCCACGTGCCACCGTGGTGTGAGTCGATCCTCGGCTTGAAAGTCGAGGCAGTGCAGGGAAAACAGGTTTCCCTGGAATGGACTGAGACATCTGGGGGACTCTGGGAATGGTGGCACGACCCTGGAGTTCCTCTCGCCTTTCCTGTGGAGAGCGCCTCCTCTTGAGATGCGACGGGAAGCCGGGAATTCTTTCCCGACCACGCAGGGAAAGGATCCCTCCTCTCGAGCTAGAGGCGGAAACGGGGCTCCTCTGGATGTGGGCGGACTCTCGTGCTTCCTCTCGAGTGGAGACGGGTATGTCGGGGAACTTCTTGAGTTGCAGCAAGGGTGTGAAGGACCCTTTGGAAGTTCCAGAGGTTAGGTGTGATTAGCCTCGAGACGCCTCAGCGGAAATGGGCCTCATCTCGCCTGGAGGGGAGAACCTCCTGGATTTTCTCGAGTTGCGGCAGGTGCTCTCGACTTACGACGGGGACCTCAGGGACCCGCTCTGGTGGCCTCAGGAAAGGCCAGTCCCCATGCGAGTTGCTCGGGGCCTCTCAGGATTCCTCTCCCGTCGATGCCGGGCCTAAGACCTTGTGTGGAGTCGGTGCCGGAACCTGAGGATTCCTCTCCAGTGCTGACATGGATCTTGGGGTACTTCTGGAGTCTCCCCAGGGGAGTCAGTCCTCGTCTCGAGTGGGGGCATGCACGTGCGCTTTCCTCCCGAGCTGTAGCAGCAGTGTCGCTTCCCTTCGCGTGGATCAAGGGATCTGTGGCTTTCCCTCGAGGCTTTCCCTTTCCCACGAGGCTTTCCCACAGGGCTGTCCCACGTGCCACCGTGGTGTGAGTCGATCCTCGGCTTGAAAGTCGAGGCAGTGCAGGGAAAACAGGTTTCCCTGGAATGGACTGAGACATCTGGGGGACTCTGGGAATGGTGGCACGACCCTGGAGTTCCTCTCGCCTTTCCTGTGGAGAGCGCCTCCTCTTGAGATGCGACGGGAACGCCGGGAATTCTTTCCCGACCACGCAGGGAAAGGATCCCTCCTCTCGAGCTAGGAGGCGGAAACGGGGCTCCTCTGGATGTGGGCGGGACTCTCGTGCTTCCTCTCGAGTGGAGACGGGTATGTCGGGAACTTCTTGAGTTGCAGCAAGGGTGTGAAGGACCTTTGGAAGTTCCAGAGGTTAGGTGTGATTAGCCTCGAGACGCCTCAGCAAATGGGCCTCATCTCGCCTGGAGGGGAGAACCTCCTGGATTTTCTCGAGTTGCGGCAGGTGCTCTCGACTTACGGGGACCAGGGACCCGCTCTGGTGGCCTCAGGAAAGGCCAGTCCCCATGCGAGTTGCTCGGGGCCTCTCGGATTCCTCTCCCGTCGATGCCGGGGCCTAAGACCTTGTGTGGAGTCGGTGCCGGAACCTGAGGATTCCTCTCCAGTGCTGACATGGATCTTGGGGTACTTCTGGAGTCTCCCCAGGGAGTCAGTCCTCGTCTCGATGGGGGCATGCACGTGTGCTTTCCTCCGAGCTGTAGCAGCAGTGTCGCGCTTCCCTTCGTGGATCAAGGGATCTGTGGCTTTCCCCTTTCCCGAGGCTTTCCCACGAGGCTTTCCCCACAGGGCTGTCCCACGTGCCACCGTGGTGTGAGTCGATCCTCGCTTGAAAGTCGAGGCAGTGCAGGGAAAACAGGTTTCCCTGGAATGGACTGAGACATCTGGGGGCTCTGGGAATGGTGGCACGACCCTGGAGTTCCTCTCGCCTTTCCTGTGGAGAGCGCCTCCTCTTGAGATGCGACGGGAACCGGGAATTCTTTCCCGACCACGCAGGGAAAGGATCCCTCCTCTCGAGCTAGGAGGCGGAAACGGGCTCCTCTGGATGTGGGCGGGACTCTCGTGCTTCCTCTCGAGTGGAGACGGGTATGTCGGGGAACTTCTTGAGTTGCAGCAAGGGTGTGAAGGACCCTTTGGAAGTTCCAGAGGTTAGTTGTGATTAGCCTCGAGAGCCTCAGCGGAAATGGGCCTCATCTCGCCTGGAGGGGAGAACCTCCTGGATTTTCTCGAGTTGCGGCAGGTGCTCTCGACTTACGACGGGGACCTCAGGGACCCGCTCTGGTGGCCTCAGGAAAGGCCAGTCCCATGCGAGTTGCTCGGGGGCCTCTCGGATTCCTCTCCCGTCGATGCCGGGCCTAAGACCTTGTGTGGAGTCGGTGCCGGAACCTGAGGATTCCTCTCCAGTGCTGACATGGATCTTGGGTACTTCTGGAGTCTCCCAGGGGAGTCAGTCCTCGTCTCGAGTGGGGGCATGCACGTGTGCTTTCTTCCGAGCTGTAGCAGCAGTGTCACGCTTCCCTTCGCGTGGATCAAGGGATCTGTGGCTTTCCCTCGAGGCTTTCCCACGAGGCTTTCCGAGGCTTTCCCACAGGGCTGTCCCACGTGCCACCGTGGTGTGAGTCGATCCTCGCTGAAAGCCGAGGCAGTGCAGGGAAAACAGGTTTCCCTGGAATGGACTGAGACATCTGGGGGACTCTGGGAATGGTGGCACGACCCTGGAGTTCCTCTCGCCTTTCCTGTGGAGAGCGCCTCCTCTTGAGATGCGACGGGAACGCCGGGAATTCTTTCCCGACCACGCAGGGAAAGGATCCTCCTCTCGAGCTAGGAGGCGGAAACGGGGCTCCTCTGGATGTGGGCGGACTCTCGTGCTTCCTCTCGAGTGGAGACGGGTATGTCGGGGAACTTCTTGAGTTGCAGCAAGGGTGTGAAGGACCCTTTGGAAGTTCCAGATGTTAGGTGTGATTAGCCTCGAGACGCCTCAGCGGAAATGGGCCTCATCTGCCTGGAGGGGACCTCCTGGATTTTCTCGAGTTGCGGCAGGTGCTCTCGACTTACGACGGGGACCTCAGGACCCGCTCTGGTGGCCTCAGGAAAGGCCAGTCCCCATGCGAGTTGCTCGGGGGCCTCTCGGATTCCTCTCCCGTCGATGCTGGGCCTAAGACTTGTGTGGAGTCAGTGTGCGTGTGAGGATTCCTCTCCTGCTCCTCTCCAGTACATGGATCTTGGGTACTTCTGGAGTCTCCCAGGGGCGTCAGTCCTCGTTCGAGTGGGGGCATGCAGTGCGCTTTCCTCCCCGAGCTGTAGCAGCAGTTTCACGCTTCCCTTCGTGTGGATCAAGGGATCTGTGGCTTTCCCTCGAGGCTTCCCACGAGGCTTTCCCACGAGGCTTTCCCCCACAGGGCTGTCCCACGTGCCACCGTGGTGTGAGTCGATCCTCGGCTTGAAAGTCGAGGCAGTGCAGGGAAAACAGGTTTCCCTGGAATGGACTGAGACATCTGGGGGACTCTGGGAATGGTGGCACGACCCTGGAGTTCCTCTCGCCTTTCCTGTGGAGAGCGCCTCCTCTTGAGATGCGACGGGAATGCCGGGAATTCTTTCCCGACAACGCAGGAAAGGATCCCTCCTCTCGAGCTAGGAGGCGGAAACGGGGCTCCTCTGGATGTGGGCGGGACTCTCGTGCTTCCTCTCGAGTGGAGACGGGTATGTCGGGGAACTTCTTGAGTTGCAGCAAGGGTGTGAAGGACCCTTTGGAAGTTCCAGAGGTTAGGTGTGATTAGCCTCGAGACGCCTCAGCGGAAATGGGCCTCATCTCGCCTGGAGGGGAGAACCTCCTGGATTTTCTCGAGTTGCGGCAGGTGCTCTCGACTTACGACGGGGACCTCAGGGACCCGCTCTGGTGGCCTCAGGAAAGGCCAGTCCCATGCGAGTTGCTCGGGGCCTCTCGGGATTCCTCTCCGTCGATGCCGGGCCTAAGACTTGTGTGGAGTCGGTGCCGGAACCTGAGGATTCTCTCCAGTGCTGACATGGATCTTGGGGTACTTCTGGAGTCTCCCCAGGGGAGTCAGTCCTCGTCTCGAGTGGGGGCATGCACGTGCGCTTTCCTCCCGAGCTGTAGCAGCAGTGTCATGCTTCCCTTCGTTGGATCAAGGGATCTGTGGCTTTCCCTCGAGGCTTTCCCACGAGGCTTTCCCACAGGGCTGTCCCACGTGCCACCGTGGTGTGAGTCGATCCTCGGCTTGAAAGTCGAGGCAGTGCAGGGAAAACAGGTTTCCCTGGAATGGACTGAGACATCTGGGGACTCTGGGAATGGTGGCACGACCCTGGAGTTCCTCTCGCCTTTCCTGTGGAGAGCGCTCCTCTTGAGATGCGACGGGAACGCCGGGAATTCTTTCCCGCACGCAGGGAAAGGATCCCTCCTCTCGAGCTAGGAGGCGGAAACGGGGCTCCTCTGGATGTGGGCGGGACTCTCGTGCTTCCTCTCGAGTGGACGGGTATGTCGGGGAACTTCTTGAGTTGCAGCAAGGGTGTGAAGGACCCTTTGGAAGTTCCAGAGGTTAGGTGTGATTAGCCTCGAGACGCCTCAGCGGAAATGGGCCTCATCTCGCCTGGAGGGAGAACCTCCTGGATTTTCTCGAGTTGCGGCAGGTGCTCTCGACTTACGACGGGGACCTCAGGGACGCTCTGGTGGCCTCAGGAAAGGCCAGTCCCCATGCGAGTTGCTCGGGGCCTCTCGGATTCCTCTCCTTCGATGCGGGGCCTAAGACCTTGTGTGGAGTCGGTGCCGGAACCTGAGGATTCCTCTCCAGTGCTGACATGGATCTTGGGGTACTTCTGGAGTCTCCCCAGGGAGTCAGTCCTCGTCTCGAGTGGGGGCATGCACGTGCGCTTTCCTCCGAGCTGTAGCAGCAGTGTCGCGCTTCCCTTCGCGTGGATCAAGGGATCTGTGGCTTTCCCTCGAGGCTTTCCCACGAGGCTTTCCTTTCCACAGGGCTGTCCACGTGCCACCGTGGTGTGAGTCGATCCTCGGCTTGAAAGTCGAGGCAGTGCAGGGAAAACAGGTTTCCCTGGAATGGACTGAGACATCTGGGGGACTCTGGGAATGGTGGCACGACCCTGGAGTTCCTCTCGCCTTTCCTGTGGAGAGCGCCTCCTCTTGAGATGCGACGGGAATGCCGGGAATTCTTTCCCCACGCAGGGAAAGGATCCCTCCTCTCGAGCTAGGAGGCGGAAACGGGGCTCCTCTGGATGTGGGCGGGACTCTCGTGCTTCCTCTCGAGTGGAGACGGGTATGTCGGGGAACTTCTTGAGTTGCAGCAAGGGTGTGAAGGACCCTTTGGAAGTTCCAGAGGTTAGGTGTGATTAGCCTCGAGACGCCTCAGCGGAAATGGGCCTCATCTCGCCTGGAGGGGAGAACCTCCTGGATTTTCTCGAGTTGCGGCAGGTGCTCTCGACTTACGACGGGGACCTCAGGGACCCGCTCTGGTGGCCTCAGGAAAGGCCAGTCCCCATGCGAGTTGCTCGGGGCCTCTCGGGATTCCTCTCCCGTCGATGCCGGGGCCTAAGACCTTGTGGAGTCGGTGCCGGAACCTGAGGATTCCTCTCCAGTGCTGACATGGATCTTGGGGTACTTCTGGAGTCTCCCAGGGGAGTCAGTCCTCGTCTCGAGTGGGGGCATGCACGTGCGCTTTCCTCCCGAGCTGTAGCAGCAGTGTCAGCTTCCCTTCGCGTGGATCAAGGGATCTGTGGCTTTCCCTCGAGGCTTTCCCACGAGGCTTTCCCACAGGTTTCCCACGCCCACGTGCCACCTGGTGTGAGTCGATCCTCGGCTTGAAAGTCGAGGCAGTGCAGGGAAAACAGGTTTCCCTGGAATGGACTGAGACATCTGGGGGACTCTGGGAATGGTGGCACGACCCTGGAGTTCCTCTCGCCTTTCCTGTGGAGAGCGCCTCCTCTTGAGATGCGACGGGAACGCCGGGAATTCTTTCCCGACCACGCAGGGAAAGGATCCCTCCTCTCGAGCTAGGAGGCGGAAACGGGGCTCCTCTGGATGTGGGCGGGACTCTCGTGCTTCCTCTCGAGTGGAGACGGGTATGTCGGGGAACTTCTTGAGTTGCAGCAAGGGTGTGAAGGACCCTTTGGAAGTTCCAGAGTTAGGTGTGATTAGCCTCGAGAGCCTCAGCGGAAATGGGCCTCATCTCGCCTGGAGGGGAGAACCTCCTGGATTTTCTCGAGTTGCGGCAGGTGCTCTCGACTTACGACGGGGACCTCAGGGACCCGCTCTGGTGGCCTCAGGAAAGGCCAGTCCCCATGCGAGTTGCTCGGGGCCTCTCGGATTCCTCTCCCCGTCGATGCCGGGGCCTAAGACCTTGTGTGGAGTCGTGCCGGAACCTGAGGATTCCTCTCCAGTGCTGACATGGATCTTGGGTACTTCTGGAGTCTCCCCAGGGGAGTCAGTCCTCGTCTCGAGTGGGGGCATGCACGTGCGCTTTCCTCCCGAGCTGTAGCAGCAGTGTCACGCTTCCCTTCGCGTGGATCAAGGGATCTGTGGCTTTCCCTCGAGGCTTTCCCACGAGGCTTTCCCAGAGGCTTTCCCAGGGCTGTCCACGTGCCACCGTGGTGTGAGTCGATCCTCGGCTTGAAAGTCGAGGCAGTGCAGGGAAAACAGGTTTCCCTGGAATGGACTGAGACATCTGGGGGACTCTGGAAATGGTGGCACGACCCTGGAGTTCCTCTCGCCTTTCCTGTGGAGAGCGCCTCCTCTTGAGATGCGACGGAAACGCCGGGAATTCTTTCCCGACCACGCAGGGAAAGGATCCCTCCTCGAGCTAGGAGGCGGAAACGGGGCTCCTCTGGATGTGGGCGGGACTCTCGTGCTTCCTCTCGAGTGGAGACGGGTATGTCGGGGAACTTCTTGAGTTGCAGCAAGGGTGTGAAGGACCCTTTGGAAGTTCCAGAGGTTAGGTGTGATTAGCCTCGAGACGCCTCAGCGGAAATGGGCCTCATCTCGCCTGGAGGGGGAGAACCTCCTGGATTTTCTCGAGTTGCGGCAGGTGCTCTCGACTTACGACGGGGACCTCAGGGACCCGCTCTGGTGGCCTCAGGAAAGGCCAGTCCCATGCGAGTTGCTCGGGGGCCTCTCGGGATTCCTCTCCCGTCGATGCGGGGCCTAAGACCTTGTGTGGAGTCGGTGCCGGAACCTGAGGATTCCTCTCCAGTGCTGACATGGATCTTGGGGTACTTCTGGAGTCTCCCAGGGGAGTCAGTCCTCGTCTCGAGTGGGGGCGCACGTCTTTCCTCCGAGCTGTAGCAGCAGTGTCACGCTCAGTGGACATGAAAGGTTGTCAATCACTGCTTTCCACTTTCCTGGACAGGGCTGTCCCACGTGCCACCGTGGTGTGAGTCGATCCTCGGCTTGAAAGTCGAGGCAGTGCAGGGAAAACAGGTTTCCCTGGAATGGACTGAGACATCTGGGGGACTCTGGGAATGGTGGCACGACCCTGGAGTTCCTCTCGCCTTTCCTGTGGAGAGCGCCTCCTCTTGAGATGCGACGGCGCGGGAATTCTTTCCCGACCACGCAGGGAAAGGATCCTCCTCTCGAGCTAGGAGGCGGAAACGGGGCTCCTCTGGATGTGGGCGGGACTCTCGTGCTTCCTCTCGAGTGGAGACGGGTATGTCGGGGAACTTCTTGAGTTGCAGCAAGGGTGTGAAGGACCCTTTGGAAGTTCCAGAGTTTAGGTGTGATTAGCCTCGAGACGCCTCAGCGGAAATGGGCCTCATCTCGCCTGGAGGGGAGAACCTCCTGGATTTTCTCGAGTTGCGGCAGGTGCTCTCGACTTACGACGGGGACCTCAGGGACCCGCTCTGGTGGCCTCAGGAAAGGCCAGTCCCATGCGAGTTGCTCGGGGGCCTCTCGGGATTCCTCTCCCGTCGATGCTGGGGCCTAAGACCTTGTGTGGAGTCGTGCCGGAACCTGAGGATTCCTCTCCAGTGCTGACATGGATCTTGGGGTACTTCTGGAGTCTCCCCAGGGGAGTCAGTCCTCGTCTCGAGTGGGGGCATGCACGTGCGCTTTCCTCCCGAGCTGTAGCAGCAGTGTCGCTTCCCTTCGCGTGGATCAAGGGATCTGTGGCTTTCCCTCGAGGCTTTCCACGAGGCTTTCCCACGAGGCTTTCCCACAGGGCTGTCCCACGTGCCACCGTGGTGTGAGTCGATCCTCGGCTTGAAAGTCGAGGCAGTGCAGGGAAAACAGGTTTCCCTGGAATGGACTGAGACATCTGGGGACTCTGGGAATGGTGGCAAGACCCTGGAGTTCCTCTCGCCTTTCCTGTGGAGAGCGCCTCCTCTTGAGATGCGACGGGAACGCCGGGAATTCTTTCCCACCACGCAGGGAAAGGATCCTCCTCTCGAGCTAGGGCGGAAACGGGCTCCTCTATGTGGGCGGGACTCTCGTGCTTCCTCTCGAGTGGAGACGGGTATGTCGGGGAACTTCTTGAGTTGCAGCAAGGGTGTGAAGGACCCTTTGGAAGTTCCAGAGGTTAGGTGTGATTAGCCTGGAGACCCTCAGCGGAAATGGGCCTCATCTCGCCTGGAGGGGAGAACCTCCTGGATTTTCTCGAGTTGCGGCAGGTGCTCTCGACTTACGACGGGGACCTCAGGGACCGCTCTGGTGGCCTCAGGAAAGGCCAGTCCCCATGCGAGTTGCTCGGGGGCCTCTCGGATTCCTCTCCCGTCGATGCCGGGCCTAAGACTTGTGTGGAGTCGGTGCCGGAACCTGAGGATTCCTCTCCAGTGCTGACATGGATCTTTGGGGTACTTCTGGAGTCTCCCAGGGGAGTCAGTCCTCGTCTCGAGTGGGGCATGCACGTGCGCTTTCCTCCCGAGCTGTAGCAGCAGTGTCACGCTTCCCTTCGCGTGGATCAAGGATCTGTGGCTTTCCCACGAGGCTTTCCCACAGGGGCTGTCCCACTGTCCCCACGTGCCACGGTGGTGTGAGTCGATCCTCGCTTGAAAGTCGAGGCAGTGCAGGGAAAACAGGTTTCCCTGGAATGGACTGAGACATCTGGGGACTCTGGGAATGGTGGCACGACCTGGAGTTCCTCTCGCCTTTCCTGTGGAGAGCGCCTCCTCTTGAGATGCGACGGGAACGCCGGAAATTCTTTCCCGACACGCAGGGAAAGGATCCCTCCTCTCGAGCTAGGAGGGGAAACGGGGCTCCTCTGGATGTGGGCGGGACTCTCGTGCTTCCTCTCGAGTGGAGACGGGTATGTCGGGAACTTCTTGAGTTGCAGCAAGGGTGTGAAGGACCCTTTGGAAGTTCCAGATGTTAGATGTGATTAGCCTCGAGACGCCTCAGCAAAATGGCCCTCATCTCGCCTGGAGGGGAAACCTCCTGGATTTTCTCGAGTTGCGGCAGGTGCTCTCGACTTACGACGGGGGACCTCAGGGACCCGCTCTGGTGGCCTCAGGAAAGGCCAGTCCCCATGCGAGTTGCTCGGGGCCTCTCGGGATTCCTCTCCTTCGATGCCGGGGCCTAAGACCTTGTGTGGAGTCGGTGCCGGAACCTGAGGATTCCTCTCCAGTGCTGACATGGATCTTGGGGTACTTCTGGAGTCTCCCCAGGGAGTCAGTCCTCGTCTCGAGTGGGGGCATGCACGTGCGCTTTCCTCCCGAGTTGTAGCAGCAGTGTCGCTTCCCTTCGCGTGGATCAAGGGATCTGTGGCTTTCCATCGAGGCTTTCTTTTTCCCACGAGGCTTTCCACAGGGCTGTCCCACGTGCCACCGTGGTGTGAGTCGATCCTCGGCTTGAAAGTCGAGGCAGTGCAGGGAAAACAGGTTTCCCTGGAATGGACTGAGACATCTGGGGGACTCTGGAATGGTGGCACGACCTGGAGTTCCTCTCGCCTTTCCTGTGGAGAGCGCCTCCTCTTGAGATGCGACGGGAACGCCGGGAATTCTTTCCCGACCACGCAGGGAAAGGATCCCTCCTCTCGAGCTAGGAGGCGGAAACGGGGCTCCTCTGGATGTGGGCAGGACTCTCGTGCTTCCTCTCGAGTGGAGACGGGTATGTCGGGGAACTTCTTGAGTTGCAGCAAGGGTGTGAAGGACCCTTTGGAAGTTCCAGAGTTAGATGTGATTAGCCTCGAGACGCCTCAGCGGAAATGGGCCTCATCTCGCCTGGAGGGGAGAACCTCCTGGATTTTCTCGAGTTGCGGCAGGTGCTCTCGACTTACGACGGGACCTCAGGGACCCGCTCTGGTGGCCTCAGGAAAGGCCAGTCCCCATGCGAGTTGCTCGGGGGCCTCTCGGGATTCCTCTCCCGTCGATGCCGGGGCCTAAGACCTTGTGTGGAGTCGTGCCGGAACCTGAGGATTCCTCTCCAGTGCTGACATGGATCTTGGGGTACTTCTGGAGTCTCCCCAGGGGAGTCAGTCCTCGTCTCGAGGGGGGCATGCACGTGCGCTTTCCTCCGAGCTGTAGCAGCAGTGTCACGCTTCCCTTCGCGTGGATCAAGGGATCTGTGGCTTTCCCTCGAGGCTTTCCCACCCACGAGGCTTTCCCACAGGGCTGTCCCACGTGCCACCGTGGTGTGAGTCGATCCTCGCTTGAAAGTCGAGGCAGTGCAGGGAAAACAGGTTTCCCTGGAATGGACTGAGACATCTGGGGGACTCTGGGAATGGTGGCACGACCCTGGAGTTCCTCTCGCCTTTCCTGTGGAGAGCGCCTCCTCTTGAGATGCGACGGGAACGCCGGGAATTCTTTCCCGACACGCAGGAAAGGATCCCTCTCGAGCTAAGGAGGCGGAAACGGGGCTCCTCTGGATGTGGGGGGACTCTCGTGCTTCCTCTCGAGTGGAGACGGGTATGTCGGGGAACTTCTTGAGTTGCAGCAAGGGTGTGAAGGACCCTTTGGAAGTTCCAGAGGTTAGGTGTGATTAGCCTCGAGACGCCTCAGCGGAAATGGGCCTCATCTCGCCTGGAGGGGAGAACCTCCTGGATTTTCTCGAGTTGCGGCAGGTGCTCTCGACTTACGACGGGGACCTCAGGGACCGCTCTGGTGGCCTCAGGAAAGGCCAGTCCCCATGCGAGTTGCTCGGGGGCCTCTCGGATTCCTCCCCGTCGATGCCGGGGCCTAAGACCTTGTGTGGAGTCGGTGCCGAAACCTGAGGATTCCTCTCCAGTGCTGACATGGATCTTGGGGTACTTCTGGAGTCTCCCCAGGGGAGTCAGTCCTCGTCTCGAGTGGGGGCATGCACGTGCGCTTTCCTCCCGAGCTGTAGCAGCAGTGTCGCCTTCCCTTCGCGTGGATCAAGGGATCTGTGGCTTTCCCTCGAGGCTTTCCCAGAGGCTTTCCACAGGGCTGTCCCACGTGCCATGGTGTGAGTCGATCCTCGGCTTGAAAGTCGAGGCAGTGCAGGGAAAACAGGTTTCCCTGGAATGGACTGAGACATCTGGGGGACTCTGGAATGGTGGCACGACCCTGGAGTTCCTCTCGCCTTTCCTGTGGAGAGCGCCTCCTCTTGAGATGCGACGGGAACGCCGGGAATTCTTTCCCGACCACGCAGGGAAAGGATCCCTCCTCTCGAGCTAGGAGGCGGAAACGGGGCTCCTCTGGATGTGGCGGGACTCTCGTGCTTCCTCTCGAGTGGAGACGGGTATGTCGGGGAACTTCTTGAGTTGCAGCAAGGGTGTGAAGGACCCTTTGGAAGTTCCAGAGGTTAGGTGTGATTAGCCTCGAGACGCCTCAGCGGAAATGGGCCTCATCTCGCCTGGAGGGGAGAACCTCCTGGATTTTCTCGAGTTGCGGCAGGTGCTCTCGACTTACGACGGGGACCTCAGGACCCGCTCTGGTGGCCTCAGGAAAGGCCAGTCCCCATGCGAGTTGCTCGGGGCCTCTCGGGATTCCTCTCCGTCGATGCCGGGCCTAAGACCTTGTGTGGAGTCGTGCCGGAACTGAGGATTCCTCTCAGTGCTGACATGGATCTTGGGTACTTCTGGAGTCTCCCCAGGGGAGTCAGTCCTCGTCTCGAGTGGGGGCATGCACGTGCGCTTTCCTCCCGAGCTGTAGCAGCAGTGTCACGCTTCCCTTCGCGTGGATCAGGGGATCTTGTGGCTTTCCCTCGAGGCTTTCCCACAGGCTTTCCCACGCTTTCCCCAGGGCTGTCCACGTGCGCGGTGTGAGTCGATCCTCGGCTTGAAAGTCGAGGCAGTGCAGGGAAAAGGGTTTCCCTGGAATGGACTGAGACATCTGGGGGACTCTGGGAATGGTGGCACGACCCTGGAGTTCCTCTCGCCTTTCCTGTGGAGAGCGCCTCCTCTTGAGATGCGACGGGAACGCCGAATTCTTTCCCGACCACGCAGGGAAAGGATCCCTCCTCTCGAGCTAGGAGGCGGAAACGGGGCTCCTCTGGATGGGGGGACTCTCGTGCTTCCCTCGAGTGGAGACGGGTATGTCGGGGAACTTCTTGAGTTGCAGCAAGGGTGTGAAGGACCCTTTGGAAGTTTCCAGAGGTTAGGTGTGATTAGTTGACGCCTCAGCGGAAATGGGCCTCATCTCGCCTGGAGGGGAGAACCTCCTGGATTTTCTCGAGTTGCGGCAGGTGCTCTCGACTTACGACGGGCCTCAGGGACCCGCTCTGGTGGCCTCAGGAAAGGCCAGTCCCATGCGAGTTGCTCGGGCCTCTCGGGATTCCTCTCCCGTCGATGCTGGGCCTAAGACCTTGTGTGGACTCGTGCCGGAACCTGAGGATTCCTCCAGTGCTGACATGGATCTTGGGTACTTCTGGAGTCTCCCCAGGGGAGTCAGTCCTCGTCTCGAGAGGGGGCATGCACGTGCTTTCCTCCGAGCTGTAGCAGCAGTGTCATGCTTCCCTTTTCGTGATCAAGGGATCTGTGGCTTTCCCTCGAGGCTTTCCCACGAGGCTTCCCACAGGGCTTTCCACGTGCCACTGTGGTGTGAGTCGATCCTTGCCTTGAAAGTCGAGGCAGTGCAGGGAAAACAGGTTTCCTGGAATGGACTGAGACATCTGGGGGACTCTGGAATGGTGGCACGACCCTGGAGTTCCTCTCGCCTTTCCTGTGGAGAGCGCCTCCTCTTGAGATGCGACGGGAACGCCGGGAATTCTTTCCCGACCACGCAGGGAAAGGATCCCTCCTCTCGAGCTAGGAGGCGGAAACGGGCTCCTCTGGATGTGGGCGGGACTCTCGTGCTTCCTCTCGAGTGGAGACGGTATGTCGGGGAACTTCTTGAGTTGCAGCAAGGGTGTGAGGGACCCCTTTGGAAGTTCCAGAGTTAGGTTTGATTAGCCTCGAGACGCCTCAGCGGAAATGGGCCTCATCTCGCCTGGAGGGGAGAACCTCCTGGATTTTCTCGAGTTGCGGCAGGTGCTCTCGACTTACGACGGGGACCTCAGGGACCCGCTCTGGTGGCCTCAGGAAAGGCCAGTCCCCATGCGAGTTGCTCGGGGCCTCTCGGATTCCTCTCCGTCGATGCTGGGCCTAAAGACCTTGTGTGGAGTCGGTGCCGGAACCCTTTCCTCTCCAGTGCCGACATGGATCTTGGTACTTCTGGAGTCTCCCCAGGGGGTCAGTCCTCGTCTCGAGTGGGGGCATGCACGTGCTTTTCCTCCCTAGTGTAGCAGCCGTGCACGCTTCCCTTCGCGGTGGATCAAGGGATGCTGTGGCTTTTCCGAGGTTTCACGAGGCTCACGAGCTTTCCGCACATGGTATGTCACCACGTGCGCACATGATTTGGTGTGAAGGCGATCCACCGTCTTGAATGTGCGAGGCAGTGCAGGGAAATACAGGTTTCACCTGGACATGGGACTGAGACAAGTCTGGAGGACTCTGGAGATTGGTGGCACGACCGGGATGGAGTTCCTCTCGCCTTTCCTGTGGAGAGGCGCGCCTCTCCTTGAGAATGCGAGCGGAAACGCCGGGAATTCCTTTGCCGACACGACGAACAGGAAAGGGCACCTCGGCCTCTCTCGATGCTAGAGCGGAAACGGGGCTCCTGCTGGAATGTGGGCGGACTCGTGCTTTACTCTTCGGTGGAGACGGGTATGTCGGGGAACTTCCTGGTTGCGCAGGCAAAGGGTGTGAAGGACGCCTTTGGAATGTTCCAGAGATTAAGGTGTGATTAGCTTCAGTCGAGCACTCTAGGCGGAAAATGGCCTCATCTCGCCTGGAGGGATGGAACGCTCCTGGATTTTCTCGAGATATGGCAGGCTGCGTGCTCGACTTACCGTCGGGGACC
>NW_017200482.1:0-6989 GCF_001704415.2 Capra hircus
CGACCTGGAGTTCCTCTCGCCTTTTCCTGTGGAGAGCGCCTCCTCCTGAGATGCGACGGGAACGTCGGGAAATTCTTTGCCGACCACGAAAGGAAAGGATCCCTCCTCTCGAGCTAGGAGGCAGAAAGGGGCCCCTCTGTATGTGGGCGGGACTCTCGTGCTTCCTTGAGTGGAGACGGGTATGTCGGGGAACTTCTTGAGTTGCAGCAAGGCTGTGAAGGACCCTTTGGAAGTTCCAGAGATTAGGTGTGATTAGCTTCAGTCGCCTCAGCGGAAATGGGCCTCATCTCGCCTGGAGGGGACAACCTCCTGGATTTTCTCGAGTTGCGGCAGGTGCTCTCGACTTACGACGGGGACCACAGGGACACCCTCTGGTGGCCTCAGGAAAGGCCAGTCCCCATGCGAGTTGCTCGGGAGCCTTTCGGGATTTCTCTCCCGTCGATGCCGGGGCCTAAGACCTTGTATGGAGTGGTGCGGGAAGCTGAGGATTCCTCTCCAGTGCTGACATGGACCTTCGGGTACTTCTGGAGTCTCCGAGGAGAGTCAGTCCTCGTTCCGAGTGGGGGCATGCACGTGCGATTTCCTCCCGAGCTGTAGCAGCAGTGTCACGCTTCCTTTCGCGTGGATCAAGGGATCTGTGGCTTTCCCTCGAGGCTTTCCCATGAGGATTTCTCACGAGGCTTTCCACGAGGCTTTCCCACAGGGCTGTCCACGTGCCACCGTGTGTGAGTCAATCCTCGGCTTGAAGGTCGAGGCTGTGCAGGGAAAACAGGTTTCCCTGGAATGGACTGAGACATCTGGGGGACTCTGGGAATGTGGCACGACCCTGGATTCCTCTCGCATTTCCTGTGGAGAGAGCGCTTCCTCTTGAGATGCGACGGAACGCCGGGAATTCTTTCCCGACATCGCAGGGAAAGGATCCCTCCTCTCGAGCTAGGAGCGAAACGGGGCTCCTCGGGAAGTGGGCGGGACTCTCGTGCTTCCTCTCGAGTGGAGACGGGTATGTCGGGGAACTTCTTGAGTTGCAGCAAGGGTGTGAAAGACCTTGGAAGTTCCAGAGGTTACGTGTGATTAGCCTCGAGACGCCTCTGCGGAAATGGGCCTCATCTCGCCTGGAGGGGAGAACCTCCTGGATTATCTCGAGTTGAGGCAGTTGCTCTCGACTTACAAGGGGACCTCAGGGACCCGCTCTGATGGCCTCAGGAAAGGCCAGACCCCATGCGAGTTGCTCGTGGGCCTCTCGGGATTCCTCTCCCTCAATGCCGGGGCCTAAGGTCTTGAGAGGAGTCGGTGCCGGAAACCTGAGGATTCCTCTCCAGTGCTGACATGGATTTGGGGTACTTCTGGAGTCTCCCCAGGGGAGTCAGTCCTCGTCTCGAGTGGGGGCATGCACGTGCAATTTCCTCCCGAACTGTAGCAGCATTGTCACGCTTCCCTTCGCGGGATCAAGGGATCTGTGGCTTTCCCTGGAGACTTTCACACGAGGCTTTCCCACGACGCTTTCCCACATGGTTGTACCACGTGCCACCGTGATGTGAGTCGATCCTCGGCTTGAATGTCGAGGCAGTGCAGGGAAAACAGGTTTCCCTGGAATGGACTGAGACATCTGGGGGACTCTGGGAAAGGTGGCACGACCCTGGAGTTCCTCTCGCCTTTCCTGTGGAGCGCGCTCCTCTTGAGATGCGACGGGAACGCCGGGATTTCTTTCCCGATGACGCAGGGAAGGATTCCTCCTCTCGAGCTAGTAGGCAGAAACGGTGGCTCCACTGGATGTGAGCGGGACTCTCGTGCTTCCTCTCGAGTGGAGACGGTATGTCGGGGAACATCTTGAGTTGCAGCCAGGGTGTGAAGCACCGTTTGGAAGTTCCAGAGATTAGGTGTGATTAGCCTCGAGACGCCTCAGCAGAAATGGGCCTCATCTCGCCTGGAGGGGAGAACCTCCTGGATTTCTCGAGATAGGGCAGTTGCTCTCGACTTACGACGGGGACCTCAAGGACCCGCTCTGGGGCCTCAGAAAAGGCCAGTCCCCATGCGAGTTGCTCGGGGCCTCTCGGGATTCCTCTCCCGTCGATGCCGGGGCCTAACACCTTGTGTGGAGTCTGTTCCGGAATCTGAGGTTTCCTGTGCAGTTCTGACATGGATTTTGGGGGGTACTTCTGGCGTCTCCCCAGGGGAGTCAGTCCTCGTCTCGAGTGGAGGCATGCACCTGCGCTTTCCTCCCTAGCTAAGCAGCAGTGTCATGCTCCAGTCGCATGGATCAAGGTATCAGTGGCTTTCCCTCGAGGCTTTCCCACGATGCTTTCCAACAAGGCTTTCCCACGAGGATTTCCCACAGGGCTGTCCCACGTGCCCACCGTGGTGTTAGTCGATCCTCGGCTTGAAAGTCGAGGCAGTGCAGGGAAAACAGGTCTCCCTGAAATGGACTGAGACATCTGGGGGACTCTGGGATTGGTGGCACGACCATGGAGCTCCTCTCGCCCTTTCCTCTGGAGAGCGCCACCTCTTGAGAGGCGTCGGGAACGCCGGGAAATCTTTCTCGACCACGCAAGGAAAGGATCCCTCCTCTCGAGCTAGGAGGCGGAAACGGGGCTCCTCTGGATGTGAGCGGGACTCTCGTGCTTCCTCTCAAGTGGAGACGGGTATGTCGGGGAACTTCTTGAGTTGCAGCAAGGGTGTGAATGACCCTTTGGAAGTTCCAGAGGATAGGTGTGATTAGCCTCGAGACGCCTCTGCGGAAATGGGCCTCATCTCGCCTGGACGGGAAAACCTCCTGGATTTTCTCGAGTTGCGGCAGGTGCTCTCGACTTACGACGGGGACCTCAGGGACCCGCTCTGGTGGCCTCAGGAAAGGCCAGTCCGCATGCGAGTTGCTCGGGGCCTCTCGGGATTCCTCTCCCGTCGATGCCGGGGCCTAAGACCTTGTGTGGAGTCGGTGCCGGAACCTGAGGATTCTTCTCCAGTGCTGACATGGATCTTGGGCTACTTCTGGAGTCTCCACAGGGGAGTCTTTCGTCGTCTCGAGTGGGGTCATGCATGTGCGCTTTCCTCCCGAGATGAAGCAGCAGATTCACGCTTCCCTTCCCGTGGATCAAGGGATCTGTGGCTATCCCTCGAGGCTTTCCCACGAGGCTTCCCACAGGTTTGTACACGTGCCACCGTGGTGTGAGTCGTTCCTCGGCCATGAAAGTCGAAGCCAGTGCAGGGTAAACAGGTTTCCCTGGAATGGACTGATAAATCTGGGGGACTCTGGGAATGGGCGAACGACCCTGGAGTTCCTCTCGCCTTTCCTGTGGAGAGCGCCTCCTCTTGAGATGCGACGAGAACGCCGGGAATTCTTTCCCGACCACGCAGGGAAAGGATCCCTCCTCTAGAGCTAGGGGGCTGAAACGGGGCTCCTCTGGATGTGGGCGGGGACTCACGTGCTTCCTCTCGAGTGGAGACGGGTATGTCGGGGTACTTCTTGAGTTGCCAGCAAGGGTGTGAAGGACCATTTGGAAGTTCCAGAGGTTAGGTGTGATTAGCCTCGAGACGCCTCAGCGAAATGGGGCTCACCTCGCCTGGAGGGGAGAAACTCGTGGATTATCTCGAGTTGCGGCAGGTGCTCTCGACTTACAACTGGGACCTCAGGGACCCGCTCTGGTGGCCTCACGAAAGGCCAGTCCCCATGCGAGTTGCTCGGGGGCATCTTGGGTTTCCTCTCCCGTCGAAGCCGGGGCCTAAGATCTTATGTGGAGTCTGTGGCAAAACCTGAGAATCACTCTCCATTGCTGACATGGATCTTGGGGTACTTCTGAAGTCTACCCAGGGGAGTCAGTCCTCCTCTAAGTGGTGGCATGCACGTGCGCTTTCCTCCCGAGCTGTAGCAGCAGTGTCACGCTTCCCTTCGCGTGGATCAAGGGATCTGTGGCTTTGCCTCGAGGCTTTCCCAGGAGGCTTTTCCACGATGCTTTCCCACAGGGCTGTCCCACGTGCCACCGTGGTGTGAGTCGATCCTCGGCTTGAAAGTCGAGGCAGTGCAGGGAAAACAGGTTTCCCTGGAATGGACTGAGAAATCTGGGGGACTCTGGGAATGCGGCGAACGACCCTGGAGTTCCTCTCGCCTTTCCTGTGGAGAGTGCCTCCTCTAGAGATGCAACGGGAACGCCGGAAATTCGTTCCCTACCCTGCAGGGAAAGGATCCCTCCTCTCGAGCTAGGAGGCGGAAACGGGACTCCTCTGGATGTGGGCGGGTCTCTCGTGCTTCCTCTCGAGTGGAGACGGGTATGTCGGGGAACTTCTTGAGTTGCAGCAAGGGTGTGAACGACCGTTTGGAATTTTCAGAGGTTAGGTGTGATTAGCCTCTAAACACCTCAGCAGAAATGGGCCTCATCTCGCCTGGAGGGAGAAACTCCTGGATTTTATTGACTTGTGGCAGGTGCTCTCGACTTACGACGGGTACCTCAGGGACCCACTCTGGTGGCCTCACGAAAGGCCAGTCCCCAAGCGAATTGCTCGGGGGCCTCTCGGGATTCCTCTCTCCTCGATGCCGGTGCATAAGACCTTGTGTGGAGTCGGTGCCGGAACCTGAGGATTCCTCTCCCAGTGCTGACATGGATCTTGGGTACTTTTGGAGTCTCCCCAGGGGAGTCAGTCCTCGCCTCGAGTGGGGCATGCACGTGCGCTTTCCTCCCCAGCTGTAGCAGCAGTGTTGCGCTTCCCTTCGCATGGATCACGGCATTTGTGGATTTCCTTCGAGGCTTTCCCGCGAGGCTGTCCCACGAGGCTTTCCCACAGGGCTGTCCCACGTGCCACCGTGGTGTGAGTCGATCCTCGGCTTGAAAGTGGAGGAAGTGCAGGGAAAACAGGTTTCCCTGGAATTGACTGAGACATCTGGGGGACTCTGGGAATGGTGGCACGACCCTGGATTTCCTCTCGCCTTTCTTGTGGAGAGCGCTCCGCTTGAAATGCTATGGGAACCCCGGGAATTCTTTCCTGACCACGCAGGGAAAGGATCCCTCCTCTCGAGCTTGGAGGCGGAAACGGGGCTCTTCTGGATGTGAGCGGGACTCTCGTGCTTCCTCTCAAGTGGAGACGGGTATGTCGGGGAAACTTCTTTAGTTGCAGCAAGGGTGTGAATAAACCGTTTGGAAGTTCCATAGGTTAGGTGTGATTAGCTTCGGAGACTCCTCAGCGGACAAGGGCCTCATCTCGCTTGGAGGGGAAAACCTCCTGGATTTTCTCGAGTTGCGGCAGGTGCTCTCGACTTACGATGGAGACCTCAGGGACCCGCTCTGGTGGACACAGAAAGGCCAGTCCCCATGGGAGTTGCTCCGGGGCCTCTCGGATTCCTCTCCCGTCGATGCCGGGGCCTAAGTCCTTGTGTGGTATCGGAGGCGGGACCTGAGGATTCCTCTGCAGTGCTGACATGGATGTTGGGATACTTCTGGAGTCTCCCCAGGGGAGTCAGTCCTCGTCTCGAGTGGGGTCATGCACGTGCGCTTTCCTCCGGAGCTGTAGCAGCAGAGTCACACTTCCCTATGCGTGGATCAAAGCATCTGTGGCTTTCCCTCGAGGCTTTCCCATGAGGCTTTCCCACGAGGCTTTCCCACAGGGCTCTCCGACGTGCCACCCTGGTGTGAGTCGATCCTCGGCTTGAATGTCGAAGCAGTGCAGGGAAAACAGGTTTCCCTGGAATGGACTGAGACATCTGGGGGACTCTGGGAAAGGTGGCACGACCCTGGAGTTCCTCTCGCCTTTCCTGTGGAGAGCGCCTCCTCTTGAGATGCGACGGGAACGCCGGGATTTCTTTCCGATGACGCAGGGAAAGGATCCCTCCTCTAGAGCTAGTAGGCAGAAACGGGGCTCCTCTGGATGTGGGCGGGACTCTCGTGCTTCCTCTCGAATGGAGACGGTATGTCGGGGAACATCTTGAGTTGCAGCCAGGGTGTGAAGCACCGTTTGGAAGTTCCAGAGATTAGGTGTGATTAGCCTCGAGACGCCTCAGCAGAAATGGGCCTCATCTCGCCTGGAGGGGAGAACCTCCTGGATTTTCTCGAGATAGGGCAGTTGCTCTCGACTTACGACGGGGACCTCAAGGACCCGCTCTGGGGGCCTCAGAAAAGGCCAGTCCCCATGCGAGTTGCTCGGGGCCTCTCGGGATTCCTCTCCCGTCGATGTCGGGGCCTAAGACCTTGTGTGGAGTCGGTGCCGGAATCTGAGGATTCCTGTGTGCTGACATGGATCTTGGGGTACTTCTGGAGTCTTCCCAGGGGAGTTAGTCCTCGTCTCGAGTGGGGACATGCACCTGCGCTTCCTCCCTAGCTGTAGCAGCAGTGTCATGCTCCAGTCGTGTGGATCAAGTATCAGTGGCTTTCCCACGATGCTTTCCAACAAGGCTTTCCCCGAGGCTTTCCCAGCAGGGTTTCCAACGAGGCTTTCCCCAGTGATGTCCCACGTGCCACCGTGGTGTCAGTCGATCCTCGGTTTGAAAGTCGGGCAGTGCAGGGAAAACAGGTTTCCCTGGAATGGACTGAGACATCTTGGGGGACTCTGGGAATGGTGGCACGACCCTGGAGTTCCTCTCGCCTTCTTTGTGGAGAGCGCCTCCTCTTGAGATGCGACGGGAACGCCGGGAATTCTTTGCGACCACGAAAGGAAAGGATCCCTCCTCTCGAGCTAGGAGGCGGAAACGGGCCCCTCTGTATGTGGGCGGGACTCTCGTGCTTCCTCTTGAGTGGTGACGGGTATGTCGGGGAACTTCTTGAGATGCAGCAAGGCTGTGAAGGACCCTTTGGAAGTTCAGAGGTTAGGTGTGATTAGCCTCGAGTCGCCTCAGCGGAAATGGGCCTCATCTCGCCTGGGGAGGACAACCTCCTGGATTTTCTCGAGTTGCCGGCAGGTGCTCTCGACTTTACGACGGAGACCTCAGGGACCCGCTCTGGTGGCCTCAGGAAAGGCCAGTCCCCATGAGAGTTGCTCGGGGCCTCTCGGGATTCCTCTCCCGTTGATGC
>NW_017200483.1:0-6989 GCF_001704415.2 Capra hircus
TGGATCTTGGGGTACTTCTGGAGTCTCCCCAGGGGAGTCAGTCCTCCTCTCGAGTGGGGGCATGCACGTGCGCTTTCCTCCGAGCTGTAGCAGCAGTGTCACGCTTCCCTTCGCGTGGATCAAGGGATCTGTGGCTTTCCCACGCTTTCCCACGGCTTTTCCCACGAGGCTTTCCCACGAGGCTTTCCCACAGGGCTGTCCAACCTGCCATCGCGTGTGAGTCGATCTCGGCCTTGAAAGTGGAGGCAGTGCAGGGAAAAAAGGTTTCCTTGGAATGGACTGAGACATCTGGGGGGACTCTGGGAATGGGGCCTGATACTGGAGTTCCTCTCGCCTTTACTGTGGAGAGCGCCTCCTCTTGAGATGAGACGGGAACGCTAGGAATTCTTTCAGGACCACTCAGGGAAAGGATCACTCCTCTCGTGCTAGCAGGCGGAAACGGGGCACTCTGGATACGGGCGGGACGCTCGGGGTTCCTCTTGAGTGGAGACGGTATGTCGGGGAACTTCTTGAGTTGCAGCAAGGGTGTGAAGGACCCTTTGGAAGTTCCAGAGTTTAAGTCTGATTACCCCCTAGTTGTCTCAGCCGAAATGGGCCTCATCTCGCCTGGAGGGGAGAACCTCCTGGATTTTCTCGACTTGCGGCAGGTGCTCTCGACTTACGACGAGGGCCTCAGGGACCCGCTCTGGTGGCCTCAGGAAAGGCCAGTCCCCATGCGAGTTTCTCCCGGGCCTCTCGGGATTCCTCTCCCGTCGATGCTGGGGCCTAAGACCTTTGTGGACTCAGTGACGGAACCTGAGGATTCCTCTCCAGTGCCGACATGGATCTTTGTGCTACTTCTGGAGTCTCCCCAGGGAGTCAGTCCTTGTCTCGAGAGGGGGCATGCAAGTCCGATTTCCTCCCGAGCTGTAGCAGCAGTGTCATGCTTCCCTTTTCGTGGATCAAGGGATTTGTGGCTTTCCCTCTAGACTTTCCCATGACGCTTTCCCACGAGGCTTTCCCACAGGGCTGCCCCACGTGCCACTGTGGTGTGAGTCGATCCTCGGCTTGAAAGTCGAGGCAGTGCAGGGAATACAGGTTCCCTGGAATGGACTGAGACATCTGGGGGACTCTGGGAATGGTGGCAGGTACCTGGAGTTCATCTCGCTTTTCCTGTGAAGAGCGCCTCCTCTTGAGATGCGACGGGAACCCGGGAATTCTTTCCCGACCACGCAGGGAAAGGATCCCTCCTCTCGACCTAGGAGGCGGAAACGGGGCTCCTCTGAATGTGGGCGGGAATCTCGTGCTTCCTCTCGAGTGGAGACGGGTATGTCGGGGAACTTCTTGAGTTGCAGCAAGGGTGTGAAGGACCCCTTGAAAGTTCCAGAGGTTAGGTGTGATTAGTCTCGAGACGCCTCAGCGGAAATGGGCCTCATCTCGCCTGGAGGGAGAACCTCCTGGATTTTCTCGAGTTGCGGCAGGTGCTCTCGACTTACGACGGGGACCTCAGGGACCCGCTCTGGTGGCCTCAGGAAAGGCCAGTGCCCATGCGAGTTGCTCGGGTGCCTTTCGGGATTCCTCTCCCGTCTATGCCGGGGCCCAATATCTTCTGTGGAGTTGGTGCCGGAACCTGATCATTCCTCTCCAGTGCTGACATGGATCTTGGGGTACTTCTGTAGTCTCCCCAGTGGAGTCAGTCCTCGTCTCGAGTGGGGGCATGCACATGTGCTTTCCTCTTGAGCTGTAGCAGCAGTGTCACGCTTCCCTTCGCGTGGATCAAGGGATCAGGGCTTTCCCTCGAGGCTTTCCCACGAGTCTTTCCAACGAGGCTTTCCCACAGGGCTGTCCCACGTGCCACCGTGGTGTGTGTCGATCCTCGGCTTGAAAGTCGAGGCAGTGCAGGGAAAACAGGTTTCCCTGGAATGGACGGAGACAGGTTTTCTCTGGAATGGTGGCACGACCCTGGAGTTCCTCTCGCCTTTCCTGTGGAGAGCGCCTCCTCTTGAGATGCGACGGGAATGCCGGGAATTCTTTCCCGACCACGCAGGGTAAGGATCCCTCCTCTCGAGCTAGGAGACTTGAACGGGGCTCCTCTGAATGTGGCCGAGACTCTCGTGCTGCCTCTCAAGTGGAGACTGGTATGTCGGGGAACTTCTTGAGTTGCAGCAAGGGTGTGAAGGACCCTTTGGAAGTTCCACAGTTTAGGTGTTAAAAGCCTCGAGACGCCTCAACGGAAATTGGCCTCATCTCGCCTGGAGGGGAGAACCTCCTTGATTTTCTCGAGTTGCAGCAGGTGCTCTCGACTTACGACGGGGACCTCAGGGACCCGCTCTGGTGGCCTCAGGAAAGGCCAGTCCCCATGCGAGTTGCTCGGGGGCCTCTCGGGATTCCTCTCCCGTAGATGCCGGGGCCTAACAACTTGTGGAGCCGGTGCCGGAACCTGAGGATTCCTCTCCAGTGCTGACATGGATCTTTGGGTACGTCTGGAGTCTCCCCAGGGGAGTCAGTCCTCGTCTCGAGGGGGAATGCACGTGCGCTTTCCTTCCGAGCTGTAGCAGCAGAGTCGCGCTTCCCTTCGCGTGGATCAAGGGATCTGTGGCTTTCCCTCGAGGCTTTCCTCTAGGCCCATGAGGCTTTCCCACGAGGCTTTCCCACAGGGCTGTCCCACGTGCCACCGTGGTTTGAGTCGATCCTCGGCTTGAAAGTCGCGGCAGTGCAGGGAAAACAGGTTTCCCTGGAATGGACTGAGACTTCCAGGGGACTCTGGGAATGGTGGCACGACCCTGGAGTTCCTCTCGCCTTTCCTGTGGAGAGCGCTCCTCTTGAGATGCAACGGGAAAGCCGGGAATTCTTTCCCGACCACGCTGGGAAAGGATCCCTCCCCTCGAGCTAGGAGGCGGAAACGGGGCTCCTCTGGATGTGCGGCTGGAGACGGGTATGTCGGGGAACTTCTTTGAGTTGCAGCAAGGGGTGTGAAGGACCCTTTGGAATTTCCAGAGGTTAGGTGGTATTAGCCTCGAGACGCCTTAGCGGAAATGAGCCTCATCTCGCCTGGAGGGGAGAACCTCCTGGATTTTTCTCGAGTTGCGGCAGGTGCGCTCGACTTACAACGGGGACCACAGACACCCGCTCTGGTGGCCTCGGAAAGGCCAGTCCCCATGCGAGTTGCTCGGGGCCTCTCCGGATTCCTCTACCGTCGATTCCGGGGCCTAAGACCTTGTGAGTAGTCGGAGCCGGAGCCTGACGATTCCTCTCCTGTGCTGACATGGATCTTGGGGTACTTCTGGAGTCTCCCCAGGAGAGTCAGTCCTCGTCTCGAGTGGGAGCATGCACGTGCGCTTTCCTCCCGAGCTGTAGCAACAGTGTCACGCTTCCCTTCGCGTGGATCAAGGGATCTGTGGCTTTCCCTCGAGGCTTTCCCAGGAGGCTTTCCCACGAGGCTTTCCCACAGGGCTGTCCCACGTGCCACCGTGATGTGAGTCGATCCTCCGCTTGAAAGTCGAGGCAGTGCAGGGAAAACAGGTTTCCCTGGAATGGACTGAGACATCTGGGGGACTCTGGAATGGTGGCACGACCCTGGAGTTCCTCTCGCCTTTCCTCTGGAGAGCGCCTCCTCTTGAGATTCGACGGAACGCGGGGAATTCTTTCCCCACCACGCAGGGAAAGGATCCCTCCTCTCGAGCTAGGAGGCGGAAACGGGCCTCCTCTGGATGTGGGCGGGACTCTCGTGCTTCCTCTAGAGTGGAGGCGAGTATGTCGGGGAACATATTCAGTTGCAGAAAGGGTGTGAAGGACATTTTGGAAGTTCCAGATGTTAGGTGCATTTAGCCTCTAGACGCCTCAGCGGAAATGCGCCTCATCTTGCCTGGAGGGGAGAACCTCCTGGATTTTCTCGAATTGCAACAGGTGCTCTCGACTTACGATGGGGACCTCAGGGACCCGCTCTGGTGGCCGCAGGAAAGGCCAGTCCCCATGCGAGTTGCTCGGTGGCCTCTCGGGATTCCTCTCCCGTCGATTCCGGGGCCTAAGAACTTGTGTGGGTCGGTCCTGGAACCTGAGGATTCCTCTCCAGTGCTGACATGGATCTTGGGGTACTTCGGAGTCTCCCCAGGGGAGTCAGTCCTCATTCGAGTGGGGGCATTGAAGAGCGCTTTCCTCCCGAGCTGTAGCAGCAGTGTCATTCTTCCCGTCGAGTGGATCAAGGGATCAGTGGCTTTCCCTCGAGGCTTTCCCATGAGGCTTTCTCACGAGGCTTTCCCACAGGGCTGTCCCACGTGCCACCGTGCTGTGAGTCGATCCTCGGCTTGAAAGTCGAGGCAGTGCAGGGAAACAGGTTTCCCTGGAATGGACTGAGATATCTGGGGTACTCTGTGAATGGTGGCACGACCCTGGATTTCCTCTAACCTTTCCTGTTGAAAGCGCCTCCTCTTGAGTTGTGACGGGAAGACCGGGAATTCTTTCCGGACCACGCAGGGAAAGGATACCTCCTCTTCTAGCTGTGAGGCGGAAACGGGGCTCCTCTGGATGTGGGCGGGACTCTCGTGCTTCCTCTCGAGTGGAGACGGGTATGTCGGGGAACTTCTTGAGTTGCAGCAAGGGTGTGAAGAACCCTTTGGAAGTTCCAGAGGTTTAGGTGTGATTAGCCACGAGACGCCTCAGCGGAAATGGGCCTCATCTCGCCTGGAGGGGAGAACCTCCTGGGATTTTTTTCGAGTTGGGACAGGTGATCTCGACTTACGACGGGGACCTGAGGGACCCGCTCTGGTGGCCTCAGGAAAGGCCATTCCCCATGCGAGTTTCTCGGGGGCCTCTCGGGATTCCTCTCCCGTCGATGCCGGGGCCTAAGACCTTGTGTGGAGTCGGTGCCGGAACCTGAGGATTCCTCTCCAGTGCTGACATGGATCTTGGCGTCCTTAAAGGCGAGATGAGGCCCATTTGCGCTGAGGCGTCTGGAGGCTAATCACACCTAACCTCTGGAACTTCCAAAGGTCCTTCACACCCTTGCTGCAACTCAAGAAGTTCTCCGACATACCCGCTCCACTCGAGAGTATCAAGATCTTCCCGCCCACTTTCAGAGGAGCACCGTTTCCACCTCATAGCTCGAGAGGAGGGATCCTTTACCTGCGTGGTCTGTAAAGCATTCCCGGCGTTCCAGTCGCATCTCAAGAGGAGGCCCTCTCCACAGGAAAGGCGAGAGAAACTCCAGGGTCGTTCCACCATTCCCAGAGTCCCCCAGATATCTCTGTCAATTCCAGGGAAACCTGTTTTCCCTCCACTGCCTCGACTTTCAAGCCGAGGATCGACTCACACCACGGTGGCACGTGGGACAGCCCTGAGGAAAATCCTCGAGGGAAAGCCTCATTGGAAAGCCTCGAGGGAAAGCTGCAGATCCCTTGATACACGCTATCGGAAGTGTGACACTGCTTCCACAGATCGGAGGAAATTGAACGTGCATGCCCCCACTCGAGACTAGGACTGACTAAACCGGGGAGACTCCAGAAGTACCCCATGATCCATTTCAGCACTGGAGAGGAATCCTCACGTTCCGGCACCGACTCCACACAAGGTCTTAGGCCCCGGCATCGACGGGAGAGGAAACCCAAGAGGCCCCCGAGCAACTCGCATGGGGACTGGCCTTTCCTGAGGCCACCAGATCGGGTCCCTGAAGTCCCCGTCGTAAGTCGACAGCACCTGCCGCAACTCGAGAAAAATCCAGGAGGTTCTCCCCTCCAGGCGAGATGAGGCCCATTTCCGCTGTGGCGTCTCAAGGTTAATCACACATAACCTCTGGAAATTCCAAAGGGTCCTTCACACCCCCGCTGCAACTCAAGAAGTTCCCGGACATACCCGTCTTCACTCGAGAGGAAGCACGAGAGTCCGCCCACATCCAGAGAAGCCCCGTTTCCGCCTCATAGCTCTAGAGGAGGGATCCTTTCCCTGCGTGTTCGGGAAAGAATTGCCGGCGTTCCCGTCTCATCTCAAGAGGAGGCGCTCTCCACAGGAAAGGCGAGAGGAACTCCAGGGTCATGCCACCATTCCCAGAGTCCCCCAAATGTCTCAGTCCATTCCAGGGAAACCTGTTTTCCCTGCACTGCCTCGACTTTCAAGCCAGGATCAACTCACACCACGGAGCAACGTGGGACAGCCCTGTGGGAAACCCTCGAGGAAAGCCTCGATGGAACGCCACAGATCCCATGATCCACTCGAAGGAAAGCGTGACACTGCTGCTACAGCTCGGGAGGAAAGCGCACGTGCATGCCCCCACTCGAGACGAGGACTGACTCCCCTGGGGATACTCCAGAAGTACCTCAAGATCCTTGTAAGCACTGGGAGAGGAATCCTCAGGTTCCGGCACGGACTCCCCACAAGGCCTTAGGCCCCGGCATCGACGGGAGAGGAATCCGAGGGGCCCCTGAGCAACTTGCATGGGGACTGGCCTTTCCTGAGGCCACCAGAGCGGCGTCCCTGAGGTCCCCGGCGTAAGTCGAGAGCACCCGGTAACTCGAGAAAATCAAAGAGGTTCTCCCCTCCAGGCGAGATGAGGCCCATTTCCACTGTGGCGTCTCAAGGTTAATCACACATAACCTCTGGAACTTCCAAAGGGTCCTTCACACCTTTGCTGCAACTCAAGAAGTTCCCTGACATACCCGTCTCCAATCCAGAGAAGCCCGAGAGTCCAACCCAGATCCAGAAAGAGCCCCGTTTCCGCCTCATAGCTCGGGAGGAGGATCCTTCCCCGCGTAGTTGTGAAAGAATTCCCGGCTTTCCCGTCGCATCTCAAGTGGAGGCGCTCTCCACAGGTAAGGCGAGAGGAACTCCAGGGTTGTGCCACCATTTCGAGAGTCCCCCAGATATCTCCGTCCATTCCAGAGAAAACTGTTTTCCCAGCACTGCCTCAACTTTCAAGCCGAGGGTAGACTCACACTTACAGTGGCACGTGCGGCAGGGCTTGTGGAAAGCCTCGTGGGAAAGCCTCTTGGAAAGCCTCGAGGGGAAAGCCACAGATCCCT
>NW_017200484.1:0-6989 GCF_001704415.2 Capra hircus
TCTCCTGGGAAAGCCTCGTGGGAGAGCCTCAAGGGAAAGGCAAAGATCACTTGATCCCGCGACGGGAAGCGTGACACTGCTGCTAGAGCTCGGAAGGAAAGCGCACGTGCATGCCCCACTCGAGACGAGGACTGACTCCTGTGGGGACACTCCAGAAGTACCCAAGATCCATATCAGCACTGGAGAGGAATCCTCAGGTTCTGGCACCGACTCCACACAAGGTCTTAGGCCCCGGCATCGACGGGAGAGGAATCCGGAATGCCCCAGAGCAACTCGCATGGGGACTGGCCTTTCCTGAGGCCACCAGAGCGGGTCCTAAGGGGCCCATCGTAAGTCGAGAGCACGCTGCCGCAACCTGAGAAAATACCAGGAGGATCTCCCCTCCAAGCGAGATGAGCCCATTTCCGCTGAGGCGTCTCGAGGCTAATCACACCTAACCTCTGGAACTTCCAAAGGGTCCTTCACACCTTGCTGCAACTCAAGAAGTTCCTCGACATACCCGTCTCCACTCGGGAGGAAGCACGAGAGTCCCACCCACTCATCCAGAGGAGCCCAGTTTCCACCTCCTAGCTCGAAAGGAGGGATCCTTTCCCTGCGCGGTCGGAAAGAATTCCTGCGTTCCCGGTCGCATCTCAGAAAGAGGAGCTCTCCACAGGAAAGGCGAGAGGAACTCCAGGGTCCGCCACCATTCCCAGAGTCCCCAGATGTCTCAGTCCATTCCAGGGAAACCTGTTTTCCCTGCACTGCCTCGACTTTCAAGCCGAGGATCGACTCACACCATGGTGGCGCACGTGGGAGAGGCCCTGTGGGAAGGATTCATTGGAAAGCCTCGTGGGAAAGCCTCGAGGGAAAGCCACAGATCCCTTGTTCCACGCGAAGGGAAAGCGTGACAATGCTGCTAGAGCTCGGGAGAAAGCGCACGTGCATACCCAAACTCGAGACCAGGACTGACTCCCTGGGGAGACTCCAGAAGTACCCCAAGATCCATGTCAGCACTGGAGAGGAATCCTCAGGTTCCAGCACCGACTCCACACAAGGTCTTAGGCCCGGCATCGTCGGGAGAGGAATCCCGAGAGGCCCCCCCGAGCAACTCGCATGGGGACTGCCTTTCCTGAGGCCACCAGAGCGGGTCCCTGAGGTCTCCGTCGTAAGACGAGAGGACCTGCCGCAACTAGAAACAATCCAGGAGGTTGTCCCTCCAGGCGAGATGAGGCCCATTTCCGCTGAGGCGTCTCGAGGCTAATCACACCTAACCTCTGGAACTTCCAAAGGGTCCTTCACACCCTTGCTGCAACTCAAGAAGTTCCCCGACATTCCCGTCTCTACTCCAGAGTAAGCACGAGAGCCCGCCACATCCAGAGGAGCCCCGTTTCCGCCTCCTAGCTCGAGAGAGGGATCCTTTCCCTGCGTGGTCGGGAAAGAATTCCCGGCATTCCCGTCGCATCTCAAGAGGAGGCGCTCTCCACTGGAAGGCGAGAGGAACTCCCGGGTCTTGCCACATTCCCCAGAGTCCCCAGATGTCTAAGTCCATTCCAGGGAAATCTGTTTTCCCTCGATTGCCGAGACTTTCAAGCCGAGGATCGACTCACACCACGGTGGCACGTGGGACAGCCCTGTGAGAAAGCCTTCTGGGAAAGCCTCGTGGGAGAGCCTCAAGGAAAGCACAGCTCCCTTGATCCAGGCGAAGGGAAGCGTGACACTGCTGCTACAGCTCGGGAGGAAGCGCACGTGCATGTCCCCACTCGAGACGAGGACTGACTCCCCTGGGGAGACTCCAGAAATACCCCAAGATCCATGTCAGCACTGGAGAGGATATCCTCAGGTTCCGGCACGTTCCACACAAGGTTTTAGGCCCGGCATCGACGGAGAAGAATCCGAGAGGCCCCCGAGCACTCGCTTGGGACTGGCCTTTCCTGAGGCCACCAGAGCGGGTCCCTGAGTCCCCGTCGTAAGTCGAGAGCACCTGCCGCAACTTGAGAACATCCAGGAGGTTCTCCCTCCAGGCGAGATGAGGCCCATTTCCGCTGAGGCGTCTCGAGGCTAATCACACCTAACCTTTGGAACTTCCAAAGCCCTTCACACCCTTGCTGCAACTCAAGAAGTTCCCCGACATACCCGTCTCCACTCGAGAGGAAGCACCAGAGACCCGCCCACATCCAGAGGAGCCCCCGTTTCCGCCTCCTAGCTCGAGAGGAGGGATCCTTTCCCTGCGTGGTCGGGAAAGAATTCCGGGCGTTCTGTCGCATCTCAAGAGGAGGTGCTCTGCACAGGAAAAAGGCGAGAGGAACTCCAGGGTCGTGCCACATTCCCAGAGTCCCCAGATGTCTTAGTCCATTTCAGGGAAACTGATTTCCCTGCACTGCCTCGAATTTCTAGCCGAGGATCGACTCACACCACGATGGCACGTGGGACAGCACTGTGGGAAAGCCTCGTGGGAAAGCCTCGAGGGAAAGCCACAGATCCTTGATCCACGCGAAGGGAAGCGTTGCACTGCTGCTACAGCTCGGGAGGAAAGCGCACGTTCATCCCCACACAAGACGACGACTAACTCCCTGGGGAGACTTCAGAAGTACCCCAAGATCCATGTCAGCACTGGAGAGGAAACCTCAGGTTCCGGCACCGACTCCACACAGGGTCTTAGGCCCCGGCATCGACGGGAGAGGAATCCAGAGGCCCCAGAGCAACTCGCATGGGACTGGCCTTTCTGAGGCCACCAGAGCGGTCCCTGAGGTCCCCGTAGTAAGTCAAGAGCACCTGCCGCAACTCGAGAAATCCAGGAGGTTCTCCCCTCCAGGCGAGATGAGGCCCTTTCCTCTGAGGCGTCTCGAGGCTAACCATACCTAACATCTGGAACTTCAAAGGGTCCTTCACACCCTTGCTGCAACTCAAGAAGTTCCCGACATACCTGACTCCACTCGAGAGGAAGCACGAGAATCCCGCCCCATCCAGAGGAGCCCCGTTTCCGCCTCATACCTCGAGGTCAGGTATCCTTTCCCTGCATGTTCGGGAAAGAATTCCGGTGTTCCCGTCGCATCTCATGAGGAGGCGCTCTCCACAGGAAAGGCGGAGGAACTCCAGGATGCCACCATTCCAAGAGTCCCCCAGATATCTCAGTCTGCCGGGTCCAGCCCGCTGGATCCAGGGAATTCGACGGATGGACGGCGTTGTCGTGGAAAGTCTTTTTTATTTATTAATGTAAGATTAGATTAAGAAATTATAGTGTAGTAAGAAGATTAACTGGGGAAAAGGGCTGAATATCTTGGTTTACGTGGAAGGCCAATAAAATTCCAGACAAGAATTTTCACCATCTACGTTGGGCCACCAGCCCCTGCTTGAATATCTAAGGGTGCCTCACCTTAAGCTCCTTTCGTGCAGGTCTTAACAGCCAGGCAAGTAAGTAGACCTGGCGAGCCTCCGCGCCCTGGTGGAGATTCAGCCTGAAGTTAAAGTAAAAAGCAGAGAGAAGGAAAGGGAGAGAAGAAGAAAGAGAGAAAAAGACACGGGGGAGCCTGAGTCTCAAAAACCAGGCCGAGAGACTAGTTCGAGAAACTGGTCCGAGAAACTGGCCCATCCTTTATTGTTCATAAAGCCTTTTATACTTTTGATAAAACATGGAGTTCAATGGGTAACACAAAATTATGTAGCGTTTGCACCCCAGACTCTTTCTGTACATCATTTTGTATACAAAAGGTCTCTGGTGATTTACATTATCTTCTGGCCAAGAGCTTGTTAAACACTTTTTGGCTCTCTTCCTTAATGAATGTTAATTTGTTTCCTCTGAAGTGTTTTTCTTTAATCTGCATTTCCTTAAAGCATTAAAGTTACATCTCTATAAACAAGGTGCAGTGGGTTATAACAAAGAAGGTACTTAACTCAAAGATCTAATGTTCCTAATACCAGGTCTACTACTTGTTTTTTTAATATACCAACTCTATCTAAAAATAAAGGATATGAAAATTTAGCAGCAAGCATTGACCCAAAAAATGAAACTTTTAATCAGTCCTATTATAAAGATTTTGACTCCTCGGATGCCCTACATTCCTAGGATGCTTTAAGCTTCCTGTGCCTCCTGGGAAAGGAGGCCTCAAACAATCACATGCCCAGCTGTACGAGTCCTGCAGGCAGGCTAGAAAGCATTCAGAGGGGTTTTTTGGATTGAAACACTCTTTCAAATGCTGAAGACTAAAGCCCTGAATTGACTTTTTCCAGAAAATGTCAGAAGAGTGGAAAAGCAGAGCAAAAAAAGCCGGCAGATTTTTGTTGGGGTATGTGCGTAGGAACTTCCAGAGGGTCCCTGAAGTCTGAACACACCATGCCTATGTCAGCTTTCTTCCTCATGACGTTATCACGGACGGGAGTCCTCATACTGGCTCCCAGCATCAGTCCAATCCAGAGGAACCTGTTTTTCCCTGCACTGCCTCGACTTTCACGCTGAGGATCAACTCACACCACGGTGGCACGAGGAAAGCCCTGTGAGAAAGCCTCGTGGGAAAGCCTCCAGGGAAAGCCACAGATCCCCTTGATCCACACGACGGGAAGCGTGACCCTGCTGCTACAGCTCGGGAGGAAAGCACACGTGCGTGCCCTCACTTGAGAGGAGGATTGACTCTCCAGGGGAGACTCCAGAAGAACCCCAATATCCATGTCAGCACTGCAGAGGAAACCTCAGGTTCCGGCCCGAACCACACAAGTTGTTCGGCCGGGCATCAACAGGAGAGTTATCAAGAGAAGCCCCCAGCATCTGGCATGGGGACTGGCCTTTGATGAAGCACCAGAGCGGGTCCCTGACGTCCCCGTCGTAAGTCGGGAGCACCTGCCGCAACTCGAGAAAATCCAGGAGGTTCTCCCTCCAGGCGAGATGAGGCCCATTTCCAATGAGTTCTCGAGGCTAATTACATCTAATCTCTGGAACTTCCAAAGGGTCCTTCACACCCTTGCTGCAACTCAAGAAGTTCCCGACATTCCCATCTCCACTCGAGAGGAAACACGAGGGTCCTGCCACATCCAGAGTAGCCCCGTTTCATCCTCCTAGCTAGAGATGAGGGATCCTTTCCCTGCTTGGTCGGGAAAGAACTTCCGGCATTCCCGTCGCATCTCAGGTGGAGGCGCTCTCCACAGGAAGGGAGAGAGGAACTCCATGGTCGTGCCACCATTTCAAGCGTCCCAGATGTCTCAGTCCATTCCAGAGGATCTTGTTTTTACAGAGTGCCTAAACTTTCATGCCGATCGCCTCACACCACGGTGGCACGGGGGACAGCCCTGTGGGAAAGCCTCGTGGGAAAGCCTCTAGGAAAAGCCTAGAGGAAAAGCCACAGATCCATTGATCCACGCGACGGGAAGCATGACACTGCTGCTACAGCTCGGGAGGAAGGGGCATGCGCATGCCCCACTCGAGACGAGGACTGATTCCCCTTGGGAGACTTCAGAAGTATCCCAAAAACATGTCAGCACTGGAGAGGAATACTCAGGTTCTGGCCCCCACTCCACACAAGGTCTTGGCCCCGGCATCTACCGTGAGGAATCCCGAGAGGCCCTCTAGCAACTCACATGGGAACTGGTCTTTCCTAAGGCCAACAGAACGGGTCCCTGAGGTCCCCGTCGTAAGTCGAGAGCACCTGCCACAACTCGAGAAAATGAAGGAGATTCTCCCTTCAGGCGAGATGAAGCCCATTTCCACTGAGACGTCTCGAGGCTAATCACACCTAACCTCTGGAACTTCCAAAGGGTCCTTCACACCATAGCTGCAACTCAAGAAGTTCCACGAGAGACCCGTCGCCACTACATAGGAATCACCAGGGTACCACCCACATCCAGAGGAGCCCCAATTCCCCTCCTAGCTCAATGTGAGGGATCCTTTCCCTGATTGGCCGGGAAAGAATTCCTGTCGTACCTGTCGCATCTCAAGAGGAGGCACGCTCCACAAGAAAGGTGAGAGGAACTCCAGGGTCGTTCCACCATTCCAAGAGTCCCCCAGATGTCTCAGTCCTTTCCAGAGGAACTTGTTTACCCTGCACTGCCTCGACGTTCACGCGGAGGACCGACACACACGATGGTGGCACGTGGGACAGCCCTGTGGAAAGCCTCGTGGGAAAGCCTCGAGGGAAAAACAAGAAACCCCTTGATCAACCCAACGGGAAAATTGACTCTGCTCCTAATGCTCGGGAGAAAAGCGCACGTGCATGCCCCATTGGAGACGAAGATGACTCCCTGTGGAGACTCCAGTAGTACCCAAGATCCATGTTAGCACTGGAGAGGAAACCTCAGGTTCGGGCACCGACTCCAAACAAGGTCTTAGGCCCCTCATCGACCGGAGAGGAATCCCGAGAGGCCCTTAGCAACTCGCAAGTCGACTGGCATTTCCTGAGTGGACCAAGCGGGTTACATAAGTCCCGGTCGTAACTGGAGAGCACTGCTGAAACTCGAGAAAATCCAGGAGGTTCTCCCTGCAGGCGAGATGAGGCCCATTTCCGCTGAGGCGTCTCGAGTCTAATCACACCTAACCTCTGGAACTTCCAAAGGGTCCACACCCTTGCTGCAACTCAAGAAGTTCACCGACATACCCCGTCTCCACACGAGAGGAAGCACCAGAGACCCGCCCACATCCAGAGGAGCCCCGTTTCCGCCTCCTAGCTCGAGAGGAGGGATCCTTTCCCTGCGTAGACAGGAAAGAATTCCTGGCGTTCCTGGCGCATCTCAAGAGGAGGCGCTCTCCACAGGAAAGGCGAGAGGAACTCCAGGGTCGTGCCACCATTCCCCAGAGTCCCCAGATGTCTCAGTCCATTTCAGGGAAACCTGATTTCCCTGCACTGCCTCGAATTTCTAGCCGAAGATCGACTCACACACGATGGCACATGAAACGCCCTGTGGGAAAGCCTCGTGGGAAAGCCACGAGGGAAAGCCACAGATCCTTGATCCATGCAAAGGGAAGCGTGACACTGCTGCTACAGCTCGGGAGGAAAGCGCACGTTCATGCCCCCACACAAGACGAC
>NW_017200485.1:0-6989 GCF_001704415.2 Capra hircus
GCTTTCCCACGAGGCTTTCTCACAGGGCTGTACCCGATGCCACCGTGGTGTGAGTCGATCCTCGGCTTGAAAGTCGAGGCAGTGCAGGGAAAACAGGTTTCCCTAGAATGGACTGAGACATCTGGGGGACTCTGGAATGGTGGCGACCGACCCTGGAGTTCCTCTCGCCTTTCCTATGGAGAGAGCCTCCTCTTGAGATGCGACGGGAACGCCGGGAATTCTTTCCCGACCACGCAGGGAAAGGATCCCCTCCTCTCGAGCTATGAGACGGAAACGGGGCTCCTCTGGATGTGGGCAGAACTCTCGTGCTTCCTCTCGAGTCGAGACGGGTATGTCGGGGAACTTCTTGAGTTGCAGCAAGGGTGTGAAGGACCTTTGAAAATTCCAGAGTTTAGGTGTGATTAGCCTCAAATTGCCTCAGCGGAAATGGGCCTCATATAGCCTGGAGGGGAGAACCTCCTGGATTTTCTCGAGTTGCGGCAGGTGCTCTCGACTTACGACGGGGATCCCTGGGACCCGCTCTGGTGGCCTCAGTAAAGGCCAGTCCCCATGCAAGGTGCTCGGGGGCCTCTCGGGATTCCTCTCCCGTCGATGCCGGGGCCTAAGACCTTGTGTGGAGTCTGTGCCGGATCCTGAGGATTCCTCTCCAGTGCTGACATGGATCTTGGGTACCTCTGGAGTCTCCCAGGGGAGTCATTCCTCTTCGCGAGTGGGGATATGCACGTGGGTTTTCCTCCCGAGCTGTAGCAGCAGTGTCACGCTTCCCTTCGCGTGGATCATGGGATCTGTGGCTTTCCCTCGAGGCTTTCTCAGGAGACTTTCTCACGAGGCTTTCCCACAGGGCTGTCCCACATGCCACCGTGGTGTGAGTCGATCCTCAGCTTGAAAGTCGAGGCAGTGCAGGGAAAAAAGGTTTCCGTGGAATGGAATGAGACATCTCGGGGAGTGTGGGAACGGTGGCACGAACCTGGAGTTCCTCTCCCGTTTCAAGTGGAGAGCGCCTCCTCTTGAGATGCGATGGAAACTCCGGGAATACTTTCCCGACCACGCAGGGAAAGGATCCCTCCTCTCGAGCTATGAGGCGGAAACGGGGCTCCTGTGTATGTGGGCGGGACTCTCGTCCTTCTTCTCGAGTGGAGTCGGGTATGACGGGGAACTTCTTGAGTTGCAGCAAGGGTGTGAAGGACCCTTGGGAAATTCCAGCGTTTAGGTGTGATTAGCCTCGAGGAGCCTCATCGGAAAAGGGCCTCATCTCGCCTGGAGGGGAGAACCTAATGGATTTTCTCGAGTTGCGGCAGGTGCTCTCGACTTACGACTGGGACCTCAGGGACCCGCTCTGGTGGCCTCAGGAAAGGCCAGTCCCCATGCAGTTGCTCGGGGGCCTCTCGGGATTCCTCTCCCGTCAATGCCGGGCCCTGGGACCTTGTGTGGAGTCTGTGTCGGATCCTGAGGATTCCTCTCCAGTGCTGACATGGATCTTGGGTACTTCTGGAGTCTCCCAGGGGAGTCATTCCTCGTCGCGAGTGGAGATATGCACGTGGGTTTTCCACCCGAGCTGTAGCAGCAGTGTCAAGCTTCCCTTCGCGTGGATCATGGGATCTGTGGCTTTCTCTCGAGGCTTTCTCAGGAGACTTTCCCACGAGGCTTTCCACAGGGCTGTCCCACATGCCACCGTGGTGTGAGTCGATCCTCAGCTTGAAAGTCGAGGCAGTGTAGGGAAAAATGGTTTCTGTGGAATGGAATGAGACATCTGGGGGAGTGTGGGAACGGTGGCACGAACCTGGAGTTCCTCTCCCGTTTAGGTGGAGAGCGCCTCCTCTTGAGATGCGACGGAAACGCCGGGAATACTTTCCAGACCACGCAAGGAAAGGATCCCTCCTCTAGAGCTATGAGGCGGAAACGGGGCTCCTCTGCATGTGGGCGGGACTCTCGTCCTTCTTCTCGAGTGGAGTCGGGTATGACGGGGAACTTCTTGAGTTGCAGCAAGGGTGTGAAGGACCCGTGGGAAATTCCAGCGTTTAATTGTGATTAGCCTTGAGGAGCCTCATCGGAAAAGGGCCTCATCTCGCCTGGAGGGGAGAACCTAATGGATTTTCTCGAGTTGCGGCAGGTGCTCTCGACTTACGACTGGACCTCAGGGACCCGCTCTGGTGGCCTCAGGAAAGGCCAGTCCCCATGCGAGTTGCTCGGGGGCCTCTCGGGATTCCTCTAAGGTCGATGCCGGGGCCTAAGACCTTGTGTGGAATCGGTGCCGGAACCTGAGGATTCCTCTCCAGTGCTGACATGGATCTTGGGGTACTTCTGGAGTCTCCCCAGTGGAGTCAGTCCTCCTCTCGAGTGGGGCATGCACGTGCGCTTTCCTCTCGAGTTGTAGCAGCACTGTCGCGCTTCCATTCGCGTGGATCAAGGAATCTGTGGCTTTCCCTCGAGGCTTTCCCACGAGGCTTTCCCACAGGGCTGTCCCACGTGCCACCGTGGTGTGAGTCGATCTTCAGATTGAAAGTCGACGCAGTGCTGGGAAAACAGGTTTCCCTGGAACGGACGGAGATATCTGGGGGACTCTGGAATGGTTGCACGACCCTGGAGTTCCTATCGCCTTTCCTGTTGAGAGAGCCTCCTCTTGAGATGCGACGGAAATGCCGGGAATTCTTTCCCGACCACGCAGGGAAAGGATCCCTCCCCTCGAGCTAGGAGGAGGAAACAGGGCTCCTCTGGATGTGGGCGGGATTCTCGTGCTTCCTCTCGAGTGGAGACGGGCATGTCGGGGAACTTCTTGAGTTGCAGCAAGGGTGTGAAGGACCCTTTGGAAGTTCCAGAGGTTAGGTGTAATTAGCCTCGAGACGCCTCAGTGGAAATGGGCCTCATCTCGCCTGGAGGGGAGAACCCCTGGATTTTCTCGAGTTGCGGCAGGTGCTCTCGACTTACGACTGGGACCTCAGGGACCCGCTCTGGTGGCCTCAGGAAAGGCCAGTCCCCATGCAGTTGCACGGGGGCCTCTCGGGATTCCTCTCCCGTCGATGCCGGGCCCTGTGACCTTGTGTGGAGTCTGTGCCGGAACCTGAGGATTCCTCTCCAGTGTCGACATGGATCTTGGGTACTTCTGGAGTCTCCCCAGGGGAGTCAGACCTCGTTTCGAGTCGGGGCATGCACGTACGCTTTCCTTCCGAGCTTTAGCAGCATTGTCGGTCTTCCCTTCGTCTGGATCAAGGGATCTGTGGCTTTCCCTCGAGGGTTTCCGACGTGGCTTTCCCACGAGGCTTTCCCACAGGGCTGTCCACGTGCCACCGTGGTGTGAGTGGATCCTCGGCTTTACAGTCGAGGCAGGGCAGGAAAAACAGGATTCCTGGAATGGACTGAGACATCTGGGGGACTCTGGGAATGGTGACAATACCTTGGAGTTCCTCTCGCCTTTCCTGTGGAGAGCGCCTCCTCTTGAGACGCGACGGGAACAACGGGAATTCTTTCCCGACCACGCAGGGAAAGGATCCCTCCTCTCGAGCTAGGAGGCGGAAACGGGGCTCCTCTGGATATTGGCGGAACTCTCGTGCTTCCTCTCGAGTGGAGACGGGCATGTCGGGGAATTTCTTGAGTTGCAGCAAGGGTGTGAAGGACCCTTTGGAAGTTCCAGAGGATAGGTGTGATGAGCCTCGAGACGCCTCAGCGGAAATGGGCCTCATCTCGCCTGGAGGGGAGAACCTCCTGGATTTTCTCGAGTTGCGGCAGGAGCTCTCGAGTTACGACGGGGACCTCAGGGACCCGCTCTGGTGGCCTCAGGAAAGGCCAGTCCCCAGGAGAGTTGCTTGGGGGCTCTCGGGATTCCTCTGCCGTCAATGTCGGTACCTAAGACCTTGTGTGGAGTCGGTGCCGGAACCTGAGTTTTCCTCTCCAGTGCTGACATGGACCTTGGGTACTTCTGGGGTCTCCCCAGGGGAGTCATTCCTCGTCTCGATGGGGACATGCACGTGTGCTTTCCTGCCGAGCTGTTGCAGCAGTGTCACGCTTCCCTTCGCGTGGATCAAGGGATCTGTGGCTTTCCCTATTGCTTTCCCACTAGGCCTTCCCACGAGGCTTTCCCACAGGGCTGTCCCACGTGCCACCATGGTGTGAGTTGATCCTCGGCTTGAAAGTGGAGGCAGTGCAGGGAAAACAGGTTTCCCTGGAATGGACTGAGACATCTGGGGGACTCTGGAATGGTGGCTCGACCCTGGAGTTCCTCTCGCCTTTCCTGTGGATAGTGCCTGCACTTGAGATGCGACGGGAACGCCAGGATTTCTTTCCGACCACGCAGGGAAAGGATCCCTCCTCTCGAGCTAGGAGGCGGAAATGGGGCTCTTCTGGATGTGGGCGGGACTTTCGTGCTTCCTCTCGAGTGGAGACGGGTATATCGGGGAACTTCTTGAGTTGCAGCAAGGGTGTGAAGGACCCTTTGGAAGTTCCAGAGGTTAGGTGTGATTATCCTCCAGACGCCTCAGCGGAAATGGGCCTCATCTCGCCTGGAGGGGAGAACCTCCTGGATTTTCTCGAGTTGCGTCAGGTGCTCTCGACTTACGACGGGGACCTCAGGGACCCGCTCTGGTGGCCCCAAGAATGGCCAATCCCCATGCGAGTTGCTCTGGCCTCTCGGATTCCTCTCCCGTCGATGCCGGGGCCTAAGACCTTGTGTGGAGTCGGTGCCAGAACCTGAGGATTCCTCTCCAGTGCTGACATGGATCTTGGGTACTTCTGGAGTCTCGCCAGGGGAGTCAGACCTCGTTTCGAGTGGGGGCATGCACGTGCGCTTTCCTGCCGAGCTGTAGCAGCAGTGTCACGCTTCCCTTCGCGTGGATCAAGGGATCTGTGGCTTTCCCTAGAGCTTTCCCACTAGGCCTTCCCACGAGGCTTTCCCACAGGGCTGTCCCACTTGCCACCGTGGTGTGAGTCGATCCTCCGCTAGAAAGTCGAGGCACTGCAGGGAAAACAGGTTTCCCTGGAATGGACTGAGACATCTGGGGGACTCTGGGAATGGTGGCACGACCCTGGAGTTCCGCGCCTGTCCTGTGGAGAATGCTTCCTCATGAGATGCGCCGGGATCGCCGGGAATTCTTTCCCAACCACGCAGGGAAAGGATCCCTCCTCACGAGCTAGGAGGCGCAAACGGGGCTCCTCTGCATGTGGGCGGGACTCTCGTGCTTCTTCTCGAGTGGAGACGGGTACGTCGGGAACTACTTGAGTTGCAGCAAGGTTGTGAAGGACCCTTAGGAAGTTCAAGAGGTAAGGTGTGATTAGCCTCGAGACCTCTCAGCTGAAATGGGCCTCATCTCGCCTGGAGGGGAGAACCTCCTGGATTTTCTCGAATTGCGGCAGGTGCTCTCGACTTACGACGGGGACCTCAGGGACACGCTCTGGTGGCCTCAGGAAAGGCCAGTCCCCATGCGAGTTGCTCGGGGCCTCTCGGGATTCATCTCCTTCGATGCCGGGGCCTAAGATCTTGTGTGGAGTCGGTGCCGGAACCTGAGGATTCCTCTCCAGTGCTCACATGGATCTTGGGTACTTCTGGAGTCTCCCCAGGGAAGTTAGTCATCGTCTCGTGTGGGGCATGCACCTGCGCTTTCCTCCCTAGCTGTAGCAGCAGTGTCATGCTCCCGTCGTGGATCAAGGGATCGGTGGCTTTCCCTCGAGGCTTTCCCACGAGACTTTCCCACAGGGCTGTCCCACGTGCCACCGTGGTGTGAGTCTATCCTCGGCTTGAAAGTCGAGGCAGTGCAGGGAAAACAGGTTTCCCTGGAATTGACTGAGACATCTGGGGGACTCTGGGAATCGTGGCACCACCCTGGAGTTCCTCTCGCCTTTCCTGTAGAGAGCGCCTCCTCTTGAGATGCGAGGGGAACGCCCGAATTTTTCCCGAACACGCAGTGAAAGGTTCCCTCCTCAAGAGCTAGGAGGCGGAAACGGGGCTCCTCTGGATGTGATCGGGACTCTCGTGCTTCCTCTCAAGTGGAGACGGGTATGTCGGGGAACTTATTGAGTTGCAGCAAGGGTGTGAATGACCCTTTTGAAGTTCCAGAAGTTAGCTGTGATTAGCCTCGAGACACCTCAGCGGAAATGGGCCTCATCTCGCCTTGAGGGGAAAACCTCCTGGATTTTCTCCAGTTGCGGCAGGTGCTCTGGACTTACGAAGGGGACTTTAGGGACCCGATCTGGTTTCCTCAGGAAAGGCCAGTCCCCATGCGAGTTGCTCGGGGCCTCACGGGATTCCTCTTCCGTCGATGCTGGGGCCTAAGTCCTTGTGTGGAGTCCGTGCCGGAACCTGAGGATTCCTCTCCAGTGCTGACATGAATCTCGGGGTACTTCTGGAGTCTCCCCAGGGGAGTCAGTCCTTGTCTCGAGTGGGGGCCAGCACATGAGCTTTCCTCCGAATGTAGCAGCAGTGTCGAGCTTTCCTTCGCGTGGATCAAGGGATCTGTGGCTTTCCCTCGAGGCTTTCCCTTGAGGCTTTCGCACAGGGCTGTCCCACAGCCACCGTGGCGTGAGTCGATCCTCGGCTTGAAAGTTGAGGCAGTGCAGGGAAATCAGTTTTCCCTGGAATGAAATGAGAATCTGGGGAGTCTGGGAATGGTGGCACGACCCTGGAGTTCGTCTCGCCTTTCCTGTGGAGAGCGCCTCCTCTTGAGATGCGACAGAAACCGGTAATTCTTTCCGTACACCCAGCGATTGGATCCCTCCTCTCGAGCTAGGAGACGGAAATGGGCTTCTCTGGATGTGGGCGGGACTTTCGTGCTTCTCTCGAGTGGAGACGGGTATGTCGGGGAACTTCTTGAGTTGCAGCAAGGGTGTGAAGGACCCTTTGGAAGTTCCAGAGGCTAGGTGTCATTAGCCTCGAGATGCCTCAGCGGAAATGGGCTCATCTCGCCTGGAGGGGAGAACCTCCTGGATTTTCTCGAGTTCCGGCAGGTGCTCTCGCCTTACGACGGGACCTCAGGGACCCGCTCTGGTGGCCTCAGGAAAGCCAG
>NW_017200486.1:0-6987 GCF_001704415.2 Capra hircus
TGGAAGTTCGAGAGTTTAGGTGTGATTAGCCTCGAGACGCCTCAGCGGAAATGGGCCTCATCTCACCTGGAGGGGAGAACCTCCTGGATTTTCTCGAGTTGCGGCAGGTGCTCTCGACTTACGACCTGGACCTCAAGACCCGCTTAGGTGGCCTGAGGAAAGGCCAGTCCCATGCGAGTTGCTCGGGGGCCTCTCGGATTCCTCTCCCTTCGATGTCGGGGCCTAAGACCTTGTGTGCAGTCGGTGCGGAACCTGAGGATTCCTTTCCAGTGCTGACATGGATCTTGGGGTACCTCTGGAGTCTCCCCAGGGGATTCAGGCCCTCGTCTCGAGTGGGAGGCATGAGTGTGCCCTTTCCTCCCATGCTGTAGCAGCAGTGTCATGCTTCTGCTTGCGGACCAAGGGATCTGTGACTTTCCTCGAGTCTTTCCCACGAGGGCTCTCCCACAGGGCTGTCCACGTGTCTCGTGGTGTGAGTCGATCCTCGGGTGAAAGCCGAGGCAGTGCAGGGAAAACAGGTTCCTGTGGAATGGACTGAGACATCTGGGGAGTCTTGGAATGGTGGCACGACCCTGCAGTTCTCTCCCCTTTCCTTTGGAGAGCGCCTCCTCTTGAGATGCGATGGGAATGCCGGAAATTCTTTCCCGACCATGTAGGGAAGGATCCCTCTCTCGAGCTACGAGCCGGAAACGGGCTCCTCTGGATGTGGCCGGGACCCTCGTGTTTCCTCTTGAGTGGAGACGGGTATGTCGGGGAACTTCTTGAGTTGCAGCATGACTGTGAAAGACTCTTTTGAAGTTCCAGAGTTCACGTGTGATTAGCCTCGAGACACCTCAGTGGAAACGGGCCTCATCTCGCCTGCAGGGGAGAACCTCCTGGATTTTCTCGAGTTGCGTCAGGTGCTCTCGAGTTACGACGGAGACATCAGGGACCCGCTCTGGTGACCTCAGGAAAGGCCAGTCCCCATGCGAGGTGCTAGGGGGCCTCTCAGGATTCCTCTCCCGTCTATGCCGGGGCCTAAGACTTTGTGTGGAGTCGGACCGGAACCTGAGGATTCCTCTCCAGTGCTGACATGGATCTTGGCGTACTTCTGGAGTCTCCCAAGCTTGCGTCAGTCCTCGGCTCGAGTGGGGTCATGCACGTGCGCTTTCCTCCCGAGCGGTAGCAGCAGTGTCGCGCTTCCCATCTCGTGGATCAAGGTATCTGTGGCTTTTCCCGAGGCTTTCCCACGAGGCTTTCCCACGAGGCTTTGCCACAGGGCTGTCCCACGTGCCACAGTGGTGTGAGTCGATCCTCGGCTTGAAAGTCGAGTCAGTGCGGGGAAACAGGTTTCCCTGGAATGGACTGAGACATCTGGGGGACTCGGAGAATGGTGGCATGTCCCTGGAGTTCCTCTCGCCTTTCCTGTGGAGAGCGCCTCCTCTTGAGATGCGACGAGAACGCCCGGAATTCTTTCCCGACCTCGAAGGGAAAGGATCCCTCCTCTCGAGCTATGAGGCGGAAACGGGGCTCCTCTGGATGTGGGCGGAACTATCGTGCTTCCTCTTAAGTGCAGACGGGTATGTCGGGGAACTTCTTGATTTGCAGCAAGGGTGTGAAGGACCCTTTGGAAGTTCCAGAGTTTAAGTGTGCTTAGCCTTGAGATGTGTCAGCGGAAATAGGCTTCATTTTGCCTGGAGGGGAGAACATCCTTGATTTTCTCCAGTTGCGGCAGGTGCTCTCGACTTACAATGGGGACCGCAGGGACCCGCTCTGGTGGCCTCAGGAAAGGCCAGTCAAGATCCAAGACAGCATTGGAGAGGGAGAGACATCACGAGAGGCTCCCGAGCAACTCGCATGGGGACTGGCCTTTCCTGAGGCCACCAAAGCGGGTCCCTGAGGTCCCCGTCGTAAGTCGAGAGCACCTGGCGCAACTCGAGAAAATCCAGGAGGTTCTCCCCTCCAGGCGAGATGAGACCCATTTGCGCTGAGGCATCTCGAGGCTAATCACACCTAACCTCTGGAACTTCCAAAGGGCCCTTCACACCATTGCTGCAACTCAAGAAGTTCCCCGACATACCCGTTTCCACTCGAAAGGAAGCACGAGAGTCCCGCCCACAACCAGAAGAGCCCCGTTTCAGCCTCATAGCTCGAGAGGGATCCTTTCCCTTCGTGGTCGGGAAAGAATTTCCGGCGTTCCCGTCCCATCTCAAGAAGAGGCGCTCTCCACAGGAAAGGAGAGAGGAACTCAGGGTCGTGCCACCATTCCAGAGCCCCCAGATGTCTCAGTCGATTCCAGGGAAACCTGTTTTCCCCGCAATGCCTCGACTTTCAAGCCGAGGATCGACTCAGAACTCGGTGGCACGTGGAGAGCCCTGTGAAAAGCCTAGTGGGAAAGCCTCGTGGGAAAGCCTACTGAGAAAGCCACAGATCCCTGGATCCACGCAAAGGGAAGCGTGACACTGCTGCTAAAGCTCGGGAGGAAAGCGCACGTGCACGCCACACTCGCGACGAGGACTGACTCCCCTGGGAGACTCCAGAAGTACCCCAAGATCCATGTCAGAACTGGAGAGGAATCCTCAGGTTCCAGCACCGACTCCACACAATGTCTCAGGCCCCGGCATAGACGGGAGAGGAATCGCTAGAGGCCCACGAGCAACTCGCATGGGGACGGGCCTTTCCTGAGGGCACTAGAGCGTGTCCCTGAGGTCCCCGTCGGAAGCCGAGAGCACCTGCGGCAACTCGAGAAAATCCAGGAGGTTCTCCCCTCCAGGCGAGATGAGGCCCATTTCCGCTGAGGAGTCTCGAGGCTTATCACACCTAAACTCTGGAACTTTCAAAGGGTCCTTCACACCTTTGCTGCAACTCAAGAAGTTCCCCGACATACCCGTCTCCACTCGAGAGGAAGCACGAGAGTGCCGCCCTCATCCTTAGGAGCCCCTTTTCCGCTTCCTAGCTCGAGAGGAGGGATCCTTTCCCTGCGTGGTCGGGAAAGAATTCCCGGCGTTCCCGTCGCATCTCAAGAGGAGGCACTCTCCACAGGAAAGGCGAGAGGAACTCCAGGGTCGCCACCATTCCCAGAGTCCCCCAGATGTCTCAGTCCATTCCAGGGAAACCTGTTTCCCTGGACTGCCTCGACTTTCAAGCCGAGGATCGACTCACACCACGGTGGCACGTGGGACAGCCCTGCGGGAAAGCCTCGTGGGAAAGCCTCGTGGGAAAGCCTGAGGGAATGCCACAGATCCCTTGTTCATCGCGAAGGGAAGCGTGACACTGCTGCTACAGCTCGGGAGGAAAGCGCACGTGCATGCCCCCACTCGAGACGAGGACTGACTCCCCTGGGGAGATTCCAGAAGTACCCCAAGATCCATGTCAGCACTGGAGAGGAATCCTCAGGTTCTGGCACCGAATCCACAAAAGGTCTTAGGCCCCGGCATCGACGGGAGAGGAATACCGAGAGGCCCCCGAGCAACTCCATGGGGACTGGCCTTTCCTGAGGCCACCAGAGCGGGTCCCTGAGGTACCCGTCGTAAGTGAGAGCACCTGCCGCAACTCGAGAAAATCCAGGAGGTTCTCCCCTCCAGGCGAGATGAGGCCCATTTCCGCTGAGGAGTCTCGAATCTTATCACACCTAAGCTCTGGAACTTCCAAAGGGTCCTTCACACACTTGCTGCAATTCAAGAAGATCCCCGACATACCAGTCTCCACTCGAGAGGAAGCACGAGAGTCCTGCCCACACCCAGAGGAGCCCCGTTTCCGCCTCCTAGCTCGAGAGGAGGGATCCTTTCCCTGCGTGGTCGGGAAAGAATTCCCGGTGTTTCCGTCACATCTCAAGGGGAGGTGCTCTCCACAGGAAAGGCGAGAGGAACTCCAGGGTGGTGCCACCATTCCCAGAGCCCCCAGATGTCTCAGTCCATTCCAGGGAAACCTGTTTTCCCTGCACTGCCTCGACTTTCAATCCGAGGAACGACTCACACCACGGTGGCAAGTGGACAGCCCTGTGGGAAATCCTCATGAAAAAGCATCGTGGGAAAGCCTCCAGATAAAGCCAGAGATCCCTGGATCCTGGCGAAGGGAAGCGTGACACTGCTGCTACAGCTCTGGAGGAAAGTGCACATGAATGCCCCACTAGAGATGAGGACTGACTCACCTGGGAGACTCCAGAAGTACCCCAAGAACCATGTAAGCACTGGAGAGTTATTCTCAGGTTCCAGCACCGACTCCACACAAGGTATAAGGCGCCGGCATTGACGGGAGAGGAATTCCGAGATGCCCCCAAACAACTCGCATGGGGACTGGCCTTTCCTGAGGAAATCAGAGCGGGTCCCTGAGGTCCCCATCGTAAGTCGAGAGCACCTGCCGCAACTCGAGAAAATCCAGGAGGTTCTCCCCTCCAGGCGAGATGAGGCCCATTTCCGCTGAGGCGCGCCTCGAGGCTAATCACACCTAAACTCTGGAACTTCCAAAGGATCCTTCACACCCTTGCTGCAACTCAAGAAGTTACCCGACATACCCGTCTCCACTCGAGAGGAAGCACGAGAGTCCCGCCCACATCCAGAGGAGCCCTGTTTCCGCCTCCTAGCTCGAGAGGAGGGATCATTTCGCTGCGTGGTCGGGAAAGAAATCCGGCGTTCCCGTCGCATCTCAAGAGGAGGCGCGCTCTCCACAGGAAAGGCGAGAGGAACTCCAGGGTCGTGCCACATTCCCAGAGTCCACCAGATGTCTCAGTCCATTCCAGGGAAAACTGTTTTCCCTGCACTGCCTCGACTTTCAAGCCGAGGATCGACTCACACCACGGCGGCACGTGGACAGCCCTGTGGGAAAGCCTCGTGGGAAAGCCACGAAAGGCCCTGATCCCTTGATCCTCGCGAAGGGAATCGCGACACTGCTGCTTCAGCTCGGGAAGAAATCGCACGTGCATGCCCCCACTCGAGAGAGGACTGACTACCCTGGGGAGACTCCAGAAGTACCCCAAGATCCATGTCGGCACTGGAGAGGAATCCTCAGGTTCCGGCACCCACTCCACACAAGATCTTAGGCCCCGGCATTGACGGGAGAGGAATCCCGAGAGGCCCCGAGCAACTCGCATGGGGACTGGCCTTTCCTGAGGCCACCAAGCGGGTGCCTGAGATTCCTGTCGAAAGTCGAGAGAACCTGCCGCAACTCGAGAAAATCCAGGAGGTTCTCCCCTCCAGGCGAGATGAGGCCCATTTCCGCTGAGGCATCTCGAGGCTAATCACACCTAACCTATGGAACTTCGAAAGGGTCCTTCACACCCTTGCCGCAACTCAAGAAGTTCCCGACATACCCGTCTCCACTCGAGAGGAAGCACGAGAGTCCCGCCCACATCCAGAGGAGCCCCGTTTCCGCCTCCTAGCTCGAGAGGAGGGATCCTTTCCCTGCGTGGTCGGGAAAGAATTCCGGAGTTCCCTTCGCATCTCAAGAAGAGGCGCTCTCCACAGGAAAGGCGAAAGGAACTCCAGGGTCGTGCCACCATTCCAGAGTCCCCCAGAAGTCTCAGTCCATTCCAGGGGAAACCTGTTTTCCTGCACTGCCTCGACTTTCAAGCTCACGATCGACCTACCCCACGGTGGCACGTGGACAGCCCTGTGGGAAAGCCTCGTGGAAATCCTCATGGGAAAGCCTCGAGGGAAAGACACAGATCCCTTGATCCACGCGAAGGGAAGCGTGACACTGCTGCTACAGCTCGGGAGGAAAGCACAGGTGCATGCCCCCACTCGAGAGGAGGACTGACTCCCCTGGGGAGACTGCAGAAGTACCCCAAGATCCATGTCAGCACTGGAGAGGAATCCTCAGGTTCCGGCACCGACTCCACACAAGGTCTTAGGCCCCGGCATCGACGGGAGAGGAATCCCGAGAGGCCCCGAGCAACTCGCATGGGGACTGGCCTTTCCTGAGGCCACCAGAGCGGGTCCCTGAGGTCCCCGTCGTAAGTCGAGACCACCTGACGCAACTCGAGAAAATCCAGGAGGTTCTCCCCTCCAGGCGAGATGAGGCCCATTTCCGCTGAGGGGCTCGAGGCTAAAAACATCTAACCTCTGGAACTTCGAAAGTGTCCTTCACACCCTTGCTGCAACTCAAGAAGTTCCCCGACATACCCGTCTCCACTCGAGAGGATGCACGAGAGTCCCGCCCACATCCAGAGGAGCCCGTTTCCGCTTCTAGCTCGAAAGGAGTGGTCCTTTCCCTGCGTGGTCGGGAAAGAATTCCCGGCGTTCCCGTCGCATCTCAAGAGGAGGCGCTCTCCACAGGAAAGGCGAGAGGGACTCCAGGGTCGTGCCACGATTCCCAGAGTCCCCCAGATTTCTCAGTCCATTCCAGGGAAACCTGTTTTCCCTGCACTGCCTTGACTTTCAAGCCGACGATCGACCTACACCACGGTGGCACGAGGGACAGCCCTGTTGGGAAAGCCTCGAGGTAAAGCCTCGTGGGAAAGCCTCGAGGGAAAGACACAGATCCCTTGATCCTCGCAAAGGGAAGCGTGACACTGCGGCTACAGCTCGGGAGGAAAGCCACGTGCATGCCCCCAACTCGAGACGAGGACTGACTCCCCTGGGGAGACTCCAGAAGTCCCCAAGACCCATGTCATACGGGGAGGAATCCTCAGGTTCCGGCACCAAATCCACACAAGGTCTTAGTCCACGGCATCGACAGGAGAGGAATCCCGAGAGGCCCCCGAGCAACTCGCATGTGGACTGGCCTTTTCTGAGGCCACCAGAGCGGGTCCCTGAGGTCCCCGTCGTAAGTCCAGAGCACCTGCCGCCACTCGAGAAAAACCAGGAGGTTCTCCCCTCCATTCTAGATGAGGCCCATTTCCGGTGAGGCGTCTCGAGGCTAATCACACCTAACCTCTGGGAACTTCCAAAGGGTCCTTCACACCCTTGCTGCAACTCAAGAAGTTCCCCGACATACCCGTCTCCACTCGAGAGAAAAACGAGATCGCCCGCCGCCTCCATCAAGGAGGCCCCGTTTTCCGCCTCCTAGCTC
>NW_017200487.1:0-6987 GCF_001704415.2 Capra hircus
CTGTCCATTCCAGGGAAACCTGTTTTCCTTGCCACTGCCTCGACTTTCAAGCCGAGGAATCGACTCACACCACGAGGCACGTGGAACATCCATGTGGGAAAGCCTCGTGGGAAAGCCTCGAGGGAAATCAGAAAGCCTGATCCTTGATCCACGCGAAGGGAAGCGTGGACATTGCTGCTACAGCTCGGGAGGAAAGCGCACGTGCAAGCCCCTACTCGAAACAAGGACTGACTCCGCTGAGGAAACTCCAGAAGTACCCAAGATCCATGTCAGCACTGGAGAGGAATCCCTCAGGTTCCGGCACCGACTCCACACAAGATCTTAGGCCCCGGCATTGAAGGGAGGAATCCCGAGAGGCCTACGAGCAATTCGCATGGGGACTGGCCTTTCCTGAGTCCACCAGAGCGGGTCCTTGAGGTCCCCGTCGTAAGTCGAGAGCACCCTGCCGCAACTCGAGAAACTCCAGGAGGTTCTCCCCTCCAGGCGAGATGAGGCCCTTTCCCCTGATGCGTCTCGAGTCTAATCACACCTAACCTCTGGAACTTCCAAAGGGTCCTTCACCCCTTGCTGCAACTCAAGAGGTTCCCTGATATACCCGTCTCCACTCGAGAGGAAGCAGGAGAGTCCCACCCACATCCAGAGGAGCCACTTTTTCCGCCTCCTAGCTCGAGAGCGGGATCCTTTCCCTGTGTGTTCGGAAAGAATTCCCGGCGTTCCCGTCGCATCTCAAGAGGAGGCGCTCTCCACAGGAAAGGCGAGAGGAACTCCAGGGTCGTGCCACCATTCCAGAGTCCCCCTGTTGTCTCAGTCCATTCCAGTGAAACTGTTTTCCCTGCACTGCCTCGACTTTCAAGCCGAGGATCGACTCACCACGGTGGCACGAGGGAAAACCCTGTGGGAAAGCCTCGTGGGAAAGCCTCGTGGGAAAGCCTCAAGGGAAAGCCACAGATCCCTTGATCCACGCGAAGGGAAGTCTGACACTGCTGCTATAGCTCGGAAGGAAAGCGCACGTTCATGCCCCCACTAGAGACGATTACTGACTCCCCTGGGGAGACTCCAGAAGACCTCAAGATCCATGTCAGCACTGGAGAGGAATACTCAGGTTCTGGCACCGACTCCACACAAGGTCTTAGGCCCCGGCATCAACGGGAGAGGAATCCCGACAGGCCCCCGAGCAACTGGCATGGGGACTGGCCTTTCTGAGGCCACCAGAGCGGGTCCCTGAGGTCCCCGTCGTAAGTCGAGAGCACCTGCCGCAACTCGAGAAAATCCAGGAGGTTCTCCCCTCCAGGCAAGATGAGGCCCATTTCCGCTGAGGCGTCTCAGGCTAATCACACTAACCTCTGAACTTCCAAAGGGTCCTTCACCACCCATTGCTGCAACTCAAGAAGTTCCCCGACATAGCTCGTCTCCACTCGAGAGGAAGCACGAGAGTCCCGCACACATCCAGAGGAGCCCTGTTTCCCTCCTAGCTCAAGAGGAGGGATCCTTTTCCCTGCGTGGTCGGAAAGAATTCCGCTGGCGTTCCCATCGCATCTCAAGAGGCGCGTCTCACCGGAAAGGCGAGAGAACTCCAGGGGTCGTGCCCATTCCAGAGTCCCCGAGATGTCTCGTCCATTCCAGTGGAAAACCTGTTTTCCTGCACTGCCTCGACTTTCAGCCGAGGATCGACTCACACCACGGGGTACGTGGGACAGCCTGTGGGAAAGCCTCGTGGAAAGCCTCAGGCCTGTGGGAAGAGCCTCGACGCGGTAAAGCCCAGATCCCTTGATCCCCGACGAGGAAGTGCTGACATTGCTGCTACAGTCGGGAGGAAAGCGCACGTGCATGCCCCACTCGAGACAAGGACTGACTCCCTGGGAGATTCCAGAAGTAACCCAAGTCCATAGTCAGCACTGGAGAGGAATCCTCAGTTCTGCACTGACTCCACCAATTTCTTAGGCCCGCATCGACGGGAGAGGATCCCGAGTGGCCCGCGAGCAACTCGCATGGGGACTGGCCTTTCCTGAGGCCACCAGAGTGGGTCCCTGAGTTCCCCATCGTAAGTCGAGAGCACATGCCGCAACTCGAGAAAATCCAGGAGGTTCTCCCCTCCAGGCTAAATGAGGCCCATTTGTGCTGAGGCGTCTGCGAGGCTAATCACACCAAACTCTGGAACTTCCAAAGAGTCCTTCACACCCATGCTGCAACTCAAGAAGTTCCCCGACATACCCGTCTCCACTTGAGAGGAAGCACGAGAGTCCCGCCCACATCCAGAGGAGCCCGTTTCCGCCCCTAGCTCGAGAGGAGGGATCCTTTCCCTGCGTGGTCGGGAAAGAATTCCCGGCATTCGGTCGCATCCAAGAGGACGGCTCTCCACAGGAAAGGCGAGAGGAACTCCAGGGTCGTGCCACCATTCCCAGAGTCCCAGATGTCTCGTCCATTCCAGGGTAACGTGTTTTCCCTGCACAGCCTCGACTTTCAAGCTGAGGATCGACTCACACCACGGTGGCACGAGGACAGCCTGTGGGAAAGCCTCGTGGAAAGCCTCGTGGGAAAGCCTCGAGGAAAGCCACAGATCCCTTGATCCACGCGAAGGGAAGGTGACACTGCTGCTACAGCTCGGAGGAAAGCGCACGTGCATGCCCCACTCGAGACGAGGACTGACTCGCTGGGGAAACTCCAGAAGTACCCAAGATCCATGTCGGCACTGGAGAGGAATCCTCAGGTTCCGGCACTGACTCCACACAAGGTCTTAGGCCCAGCTTCAACGGGAGAGGAATCCCGAGAGGCCCGCGAGCAACTCGCATGGGACTGGCCTTTCCTGAGGCCACCAGAGCGGGTCGCTGAGGTCCCCGTCGTAAGTCGAGAGAACCTGCACAACCAGAGAAACTCCAGGTGTTCTCCCTCCAGGCGAGATGAGGCCCATTTCACCTGAGGCGTTTCGAGGCTAATCACACCTAACCTCTGGAACTTACAAAGGTTCCCTCAATCCCTTACTGCAACTCGAGAAGTTACCCGGCATACCGTCTCCACTCGAGAGGAAGCACGAGAGTCCCGCCCATATCCAGAGGAGCCCCGTTTCCCCCTCATAGCTCGAGAGAAGTGATCCTTTCCCTGCGTGGTCGGGAACGAATTCCTGGCATTCCCGTCGCATCTCAAGAGGAGGCGCTCTCCACAGGAAAGGAGAGAGGAACTCCAGGTGTGCCACCATACCCAGAGTCCCCCAGATGTCTCAGTCCATTCCAGGGAAACCTGTTTTCCCTGCACTGCTTCGACTTTCAAGCGAGGATCGACTGACACCACGGTGGCACGTGGGACAGCCTGTAGGAAAGCCTCGTGGAAAGCCTCGTGGAAAGCCACAGATTCCTTGATCCACGCGAAGGGAAGAGCGACACTGCTGCTACAGCTCGGAAGGAAAGCGCACGTGCATGCCCCCACTCGAGACGAGACTGACTCCCCTGGTGAGACACCAGAAGTACCCCAAAATCCATGTCAGAACTGGAGAGGAATTCTCAGGTTCCGGCACCGACTCCATTCAAGGTCTTAGGCCCCGCATCGACGGGAGAGGAATACTGAGAGGCCCCCGAGCAACTCGCATGGGACTGGCCTTTCCTGAGGCACCAGAGCGTGTCCTGAGGTCCCCGTCGTAAGTTTAGAGCACCTGCCGTACCTCGAGAAAATCCAGGAGGTTCTCCCTCCAGGCGAGATGAGCCCATTTCCGCTGATGCGTCACGAGGCTAATCACATCTAACATCTGGAACTTCCAAAGGGTCCTTCACACCCTTGCTGCAACTCAAGAAGTTCCCCGATATACCCGTCTCCACTCGAGAGGAAGCACGAGAGTCCGCCCACATCCAGAGGAGCCCCGTTTCCGCCTCCTAGCTCGAGAGGAGGGATCCTTTCCCTGCGTGGTCGGGAAGAATTCCCGCGTTCCCGTGGCATCTCAAGAGGAGGCACTCTCCACAGAAAGGCGAGAGGAACTCCAGGTTCGTGCCACCATTCCCAGAGACCCCAGATGTCTCAGTCCATTCCAGGGAAAAACTGTTTTCCCTTCACTGCCTCGACGTTCAAGCCGAGGATCGACTCACACCACGGTGGCTCGTGGACAGCCCTGTGGAAAGCCTCGTGGGAAATCCTTGAGGGAAAGCCTCGAGGGAAAGCCACAGATCCCTTGATCCACGCGAAGGGAAGCGCGACACTGCTGCTACAGCTGGGAGGAAAGCGCACGTGCATCCCCCTCGAGACGAGGACTGAACTCCCCTGGGAAGACTCCAGAAGTACCCCAAGATACATGTCAGCACTGGAGAGAATCCTCAGGTTCCGACACCGACGCCACAACAGATCTTAGGCCCGGCATCGACGGGAGAGGAATCACGAGAGGCCCCGAGCAACTCGCATGGGGACTGGCCTTTCCTGAGGCGACCGAGCGGGTTCCTGAACTCCCCGTCGTAAGTCGAGAGCACCTGCCGCAACTCGAGAAAACCCAGGAGGTTCTCCTCAGGCGAGATGAGGCCCATTTCCGTTCAGGTGTCTCGAGGCTAATCACACCTAACCTCTGGAACTTTCAAAAGGGTCCTTCACACCCTTTCTGAAACTCATGAAGTTCCCCGACATACCCGTCTCCACTCGAGAGGAAGCACGAGAGTCCCGCCCCACATCCAGAGGAGCCCCGTTTCTGCCTCCTAGCTCGAGTGGAGGGATCCTTTCCCTGCGTGGTCGGGAAAGAATTCCTGCTGTTCCAGTCGCATCTGAAGAGGAGGCGCTCTCCACAGAATGGCGAGAGGAACTCCAGGGTCGTGCCACCATTCCCAGAGTCCCCTAGATGTCTCAGTCCATTCCAGGGAAACCTGTTTTCCCTGCACTGCCTCGACTTTCAAGCCGAGGATGAACTCACACCACAGTGGCACGAGGGACAGCCCTGTTGGAAAGCCTCGAGGGAAAGCCTGGTGGGAAAGCCTCGAGGGAAATCCACAGATCCCTTGATCCACGCGAAGGGATGCGCGACACTGCTGCTACAGCTCCGGAGGAAAGCGCACGTGCATGCCCCCAATCGAGACGATGACTGACTCCCCTGGGGAGACTCCAGAAGTACCCCAAGATCCATGTCAACAATTGAGCGGAATCCTCAGGTTCCGGCACCGACTCCACACAAGATCTTAGGCCCCGGCATTGAAGGGAGGAATCCCGAGAGGCCTACGAGCAATTCGCATGGGGACTGGCCTTTCCTGAGTCCACCAGAGCGGGTCCTTGAGGTCCCCGTCGTAAGTCGAGAGCACCTGCCGCAACTCGAGAAACTCCAGGAGGTTCTCCCCTCCAGGCGAGATGAGGCCCTTTTCCCTGATGCGTCTCGAGTCTAATCACACCTAACCTCTGGAACTTCCAAAGGGTCCTTCACACCCTTGCTGCAACTCAAGAGGTTCCCTGATATACCCTTCTCCACTCGAGAGGAAGCAGTAGAGTCCCACCCACATCCAGAGGAGCCACTTTTCCGCCTCCTAGCTCGAGAGGAGGGATCCTTTCCCTGTGTGGTCGGGAAAGAATTCCCGGCGTTCCCGTCACATCTCAAGAGGAGGCGCTCTCCACAGTAAAGGTGAGAGGAACTCCAGGGTCGTGCCACCATTCCCAGAGTCCCCCAGATGTCTTAGTCCATTCCAGGGAAACCTGTTTTCCCTGCACTGCCTTGACTTTCAAGCCGAGGATCGACTCACACCACGTTGGCACGTGGGACAGCCTGTGGGCAGCCTCGTGGGAAATGCTCGTGGGAAAGCCTCAAGCGAAAGCCACAGATCCCTTGATCCACGCCTATGGAAGCGTGACACTGCTGCTACAGCTCGGGAAGGAAAGCGCATGTGCATGCCCCCACTGGAGACGAGGACTGACTCCCCTGGGGAGACTCCAGAAGTACCCCAAGATATATGTCAGCACTGGAGAGGAATCCTCAGGTTTCCGGCACCCGACTCCACACAAGGTCTTAGGCCCCGGCATCGACGGGAGAGGAATCCCGAGAAGTCCCTGAGCAACGGGCATGGGGACTGGATTTTCCTGAGTCCACCAGAGCGGGTGGAGGTCCCCCGCTTAAGTCGAGAGCACCTGCCGCAACTCGAGAAAATCCAGGAGGTTCTCCCCTTCCAGGCGAGATGAGGCCCATTTCCGATCAGGGTCTCGAGGCTAATCACACCTAACTTCTGGAACTTCCAAAGGGTCCTTCACACGCTTGCTGCAACTCAAGAAGGTTCCCCGACATACCCATCTCCATTCGAGAGGAAGCTCAAGAGTCCCGCCCAAATCCAGAGGAGCCCCATTTCAGCCTCAGAGGCTCCAGAGGAGGAATCCTTTCCCTGCATGGTCGGGAAAGAATTCCCGGCGTTTCCATCGCTTCTCAAGAGGAGGCGCTCTCCACAGGAAAGGCGAGAGGAACTCCAGGGTCGGGCCACCATTTCCAGAGTCCCCCAGATGTCTCAGTCCATTCCAGGGAAACCAGCATTCCCTGCATTGCCTCGACTTTCAAGCCGAGGATCGACTCACACCACAGTGGCACGTGGGACAGCCCTGTGGGAAAGCCTCGTGGAAAGCCTCGTGGGAAAGCCTCGAGGGAAAGCCACAGATCCCTTGATACCTCGAAGGGAAGGGCGACACTGCTGCTAGAGCGAGAGGAAAGGGCACGTGCATGCCCCACTCGAGACGGGCTGACTCCCCTGGGGAGACTCCAGAAGTACCCCCAAGATCCATGTCAGCACTGGAGAGGAATCCTCAGGTTCCAGCACCAAACTCCACACTAAGATCTTAGGCCCCGGATTCGACGGGAGCGGAATCCAAGAGGCCCCCGAGGAACTCGCATGGGGACTGGCCTTTACTGAGGCCACCAGAGCGGGTCCCATGAGGTCCCCGTCGCAAGTCGAGCGCACCTGCCGCAACTCGAGAAAATCCAGGAGGTTCTCCCTCCAGGCGAGATGAGGCCCATTTCTGCAGAGGCGTCTCGAGGCTAATCACACCTAACCTCTGAAC
>NW_017200488.1:0-6987 GCF_001704415.2 Capra hircus
CCCTCCCTGAGTGGTCGGGAAAGAATTCCGGTGTTTTCCGTCGCATCTCAAGAGGAGTGTGCTCTCCACAGGAAAGGCGAGAGGTATTCCAGGGTCGTGCCACCATTCCAGAATCCCCCAGATATCTCAGTCCATTACAGGGAAACCTGTTTTCCCTGCACAGCGTCGACTTTCAAGCGAGGATCGACTCACACAACGGTGCACGTGGACAGCCCTGTGGGAAAGCCTCATGGGAAAACCTCCTTGGATAGCCTCGAAGGAAAGCCACAGATCCCTGATGCACGCGAAGGGAAGGGTGACACTGCTGCTACAACTCGGGAGGAAATCGCACGTACATGCCCTCACTCGAGACAAGGACTGCCTCCCCTGGGGATACTCCAGAAGTACCCCAAGATCCATGTCAGCACTGGAGAGGTATCCTCAGGTTCCGGCACCGACTCCACACAAGGTCTTAGGCCCGGCATCGACGGGAGAGGAATCCCGAGAGGCCCCGAGCAACTCGCATGGGGACTGGCCTTTCCTGAGGCCACCAGAGCGGGTCCCTGAGGTCCCCGTCGTAAGAGGAGAGCACCTGCCGCAACTCGAGAAAATGCAGGAGGTTCTACCCTAGAGGCGAGATGAGGCCCATTTCCGCTGAGGGGTCTGGAGGCTAATCACATCTAACATCTGGAACTTCCAAAGGGTCCTTCACACCCTTGCTGCAACTCAAGAAGTTCCCCGACATACCCGTCTCCACTCGAGAGGAAGCACGAGAGTCCCGCCCACTTCCAGAGGAGACCCGTTTACGCCTCCTAGCTCCAGAGGAGGGATACTTTCCCTGCGTGGTGGGAAAGAATTCCCCGCGTTCCCGTCGTATCTCAAGAGGAGGCCCTCTCCACAGGAAAGGCGAGAGGAACTCCAGGGTCGTGCCACCATTCCCAGATTCCCCAGATGTCTCAGTCCATTCCAGGGAAACATGTTTTCCCTGCACTGCCTCGACTTTCAAGCCGAGGATCGACTCACACCACGGTGGGCACGTGGGACAGCCCTGTGGGAAAGCCTCGTGGGGGAAAGCCTCGAGGGAAAGCCACAGATCCCTTGATCCAAGCGAAGGAAGCAGTGACACTTGCTGCTACAGCTCGGGAGGAAAGCGCACGTTGCATGCCCTCCACTCGGAGACGAGGACTGACTCCCCTGGGGAGACTCCAGAAGTACCGCAAGGATCCATGTCAGCACTGGAGAGAAATCCTCAGGTTACGGCACCGACTCCACACAAGATTTTAGGCGCCTGCATCTCCGGGAGGGGAATCCCGAGAGGCCCCCGAGCAACTCGCATGGGTACTGGCCTTTCCTGAGGCCACCAGAGCGGATCCCTGAGGTCCCTGTCGTAAGTCGAGAGCACCTGCCGCAACTCGAGAAAATCCAGGAGGATCTCCCTTCCAGGCGAGATGAGGCCCATTTCCGCTGAGGCGTCTCGGGGCTAATCACACCTAACCTCTGGAACTTCCAAAGGGTCCTTCACACCCTTGACTGCAACTCAAGAAGTTCCCCGACTTACCCGTCTCTACTCGAGAGGAAGCACGAGAGTCCCCGTCCACATCCAGAGGAGCCCCGTTTCCGCCTCCTAGCTCGAGAGGAGGGATCCTTTCCTTGCGTGGTGGGGAACGAATTCCCCGCGTTCCCGTCACATCTCAGGAGATGGCGCGCTCCACAGGAAAGGCGAGAGGAACTCCAGGGTCGTGCCACCATTCCCAGAGTCCCCCAGATGTCTCAGTCCATTCCAGGGAAACCTGTTTTCCCTGCTCTGCCTCTACTTTCAAGCCGAGGATCGACTCACACCACGGTGGCACGTGGGACAGCCCTGTGGGAAAGCCTCGTGGGAAAGCCTCGTGGGAAAGCCTCGAGGGAAAGCCACAGATCCCTTGATCCACGTGAATGGAAGTGCGACACTGCTGCTACAGCTCGGGAGGAAAACGCACGTGCATGCCCCCACTCGAGAGGAGGACTGACTCCCCTGAGGAGACTCCAGAAGTACCCCAAGATCCATGTCAGCACTGGAGAGCAACCCTCAGGTTCCGACACTGACTCCACACAAGGTCTTAGGCCACAGCATCAACGGGAGAGGAATCCCGAGAGGCCCCCGAGCAACTCGCATGGGGACTGGCCTTTCCTGAGGCCACCAGAGCGGGTCCCTGAGGTTCCCCGTCGTAAGTCGAGAGCACCTGCTGCAACTCGAGATAATCCAGGAGGTTCACCCCTCCAGGCGAGATGAGGCCCATTTCCGCTGAGGCGTCTCGAGGCTAATCACATGTAACATCTGGAACATCCAAAGGGTCTCTCACACCCTTGCTGCAACTCAACAAGTTCCCCGACATACCCGTCTCCACTCGAGAGGAAGCACGAGAGTCCCGCCCACATCCAGAGGAGCCCCGTTTCCGCCTCCTAGCCCGAGAGGAGGGATCCTTTCCCTGCGTGGTCGGGAAAGAATTCCCGGTGTACCCATCGCATCTCAAGAGGAGGCGCTCTCCACAGGAAAGGCGAGAAGAACTCCAGGGTCGTTCCACCATTCCCAGAGTCCCCCAGATGTCTCAATCCATTCCAGAGAAACCTGTTTTCCCTGCACTGCGTCGACTTTCAAGCCGAGGATCGACTCACACCACGGTGGCACGTGGGACAGCCCTGTGGAAAAGCCTCGTGGGAAAGCCTCGTGGGAAATCCTCGAGGGAAAGCCAGAGATCCCTTGATCCACGCAAAGGGAAGCGCCACAATGCTGCTCCAACTCGGGAGGAAAGCACACGTGCAAGCCCCTACTCGAGACGAGGCCTGACTCCCCTGGGGAGACTCCAGAAATACCCCAAGATCCATGTCAGCACTGGAGAGGAATCCTCAGGTTCCGGCACTGACTCCACACAAGGTCTAAGGCCTTAGCATCGACGGGAAAGGAATCCCGAGAGGCCCCGAAGCAACTCGCAAGGGGAGTGGCCTTTCCTGAGGCCACCAGAGCGGGTCCCTGAGGTCCCCGTCGTAAGTCGAGAGCACCTGCCGCAACTCAAGAAAATCCAGGAGGTTCTCCCCTCCAGGCGAGATGAGGCCGATTTCCGCTGAGGCGTCTCGAGGCTAATCACATCTAACGTCTGGAACATACAAACGGCCCTTCACACCCTTGCTGCAACTCAAGAAGTTGCCCGACATACCCGTCTCCACTCGAGAGGAAGCACGAGAGTCCCGCCCACATCCAGAGGAGCCCCGTTTCCGCCTCCTAGCTCGAGAGGTGGGATACTTTCCCTGCGTGGTGTGGAAAGAATTCCCCGCGTTCCCATTGCATCTCAAGAGGAGGCGCTCTCCACAGGAAAGGCGAGAAGAACTCCAGGGTCGTGCCACCATTTCCAGAGTCGCCCAGATGTCTCAGTCCATTCCAGGGAAAACTGTTTTCCCTGCACTGCCTCGACATTCAAGCCGAGGATCGACTCACACCACGGTGGCACGTGGGACAGCCCTGTGGGAAAGCCTCGTGGGAAAGCCACAGATCCCTTGATCCACACGAAGGGAAGCGTGACACTGCTGCTACTGCTCGGGAGGAAAGCGCTAGTGCGGCCCCCAATCGAGACGAGGACTGACTCCCCTGGGGAGACTCCAGAAGTACCCCATTATCCATGTAAGCACTGGTGAGGAATCCTCAGGTTCCGGAACCGACTCCTCACAAGATCTTATTCCCCGGCATCGACGGGAGAGGAATCCCGAGAGGCCCCCGAGCAACTCGCATGGGGACTGGCCTTTCCTGAGGCCACCAGAGCGGGTCCCTGAGGTCCCTGTCGTAAGTCGAGAGCACCTGCCGCAACTCGAGAAAATCCAGGAGTTTCTCCCCTCCAGGCGAGATGAGGCCCATTTCCGCTGAGGCGTCTCGAGGCTAATCACATCTAACATCGGGAAATTCCAAAGGGTCCTTCACACCCTTGCTGCAACTCAAGAAGTTCCCCGACATACCCGTCTCCACTGGAGAGGAAGCACGAGAGTCCCGCCCACATCCAGAGTAGCCCCGTTTCCGCCTCATAGCTCGAGAGTAGGGATCCTTTCCCTGCGTGGTGGGGAAAGAATTCCCCGCGTTCCCGTCGCATCTCTAGTGGAGGCGCTCTCGACAGGAAAGGCGAGAGGAACTCCAGGGTCGTGCCACCATTCCCAGAGTCCCCCAGATGTCTCAGTTCATTCCAGGGAAACCTGTTTTCCCTGCACTGCCTCGACTTTCAAGCCGAGGATCCAGTCACACCACGGTGGCACGTGGGACAGCCCTGTGGGAAAGCTTCGTGGGAAAGCCTCCTGGGAAAGCCTCGAGGAAAAGCCACAGATCACTTGATCCACGCGAAGGGAAGCGCGGCACTGCTGCTACAGCTCGGGAGGAATGCGCACTTTCATGCCCCCACTCGAGACGAGGACTGACTCCCCTGGGGAGACTCCAGAAGTACCCCAAGATCCATGTCAGCAATGAAGAGGAATCCTCAGGTTCCGGCACCGACTCCACTCGAGGTCTTAGGCCCGGCATCGACTGGAGAGGAACCCCGATAGGCTCCCGAGCAACTCGCATGGGGACTGGCCTTTCCCGAGGCCACCAGAGCGGGTCCCTGAGGTTCCCGTCGTAAGTCGAGAGCACCTGCCGCCACTCGAGAAAATCCAGGAGGCTCTCCCCTCCCGGCGAGATGATGCCCATTTCCGCTGAGGCGTCCTGAGGCTAATCACATCTAACCTCTGGAACTTCCAAAGGGTCCTTCACACCCTTGCTGCAACTCAAGAAGTTCCCTGACATACCCGTGTCCACTCGAGAGGAAGCACGAGAGTCCCGCCCACATCCAGAGGAGCCCCCGTTTCTGCCTCCTAGCTCGAGAGGAAGGATTCTTTCCCTCCCTGGTCGGGAAAGAAATTCCGATGTTCCCGTCGCTTCTCAAGAGGAGGCGCTCTCCACAGGAAAGGCGAGAGGAACTCCAGGGTCGTGCCACCATTCCCAGAGTACCCCCGATGTCTCAGTCCATTCCTGGGAAAACTGTTTTCCCTGCACTGCCTCGACTTTAAGCCGAGGATCCACTCACCCAACGGAGGCACGTGGGACAGCCCTGTGGGAAAGCCTCATGGGAAAGCCTCCAGGGAAAGCCTCGAGAGAAAGCCACAGATCCCTTGATGCACGCGAAGGGAAGCGTGACACTGCTGCTACAGCTCGGGAGGAAAGCGCACGTGCATGCCCTCACTCGAGATGAGGACTGACTCACCTGGGGAGACTCCAGAAGTACCCCAAGATCCATGTCATCACTGGAGAGGAATCCTCAGGTTCCGGCACCGACTCCACACAAGATCCTTAGGCCCCGGCATCACCGGGAGAGGAATCCCGAGAGGCCGCCTAGCAACTCGCATGCGGACTGGCCTTTCCTGAGGGCACCAGAGCGGGTCCCTGAGGTCCCCTGTCGTAAGTCGAGAACACCTGCCGCAACTCGAGAAAATGCCAGGAGGTTCTACCCTCCAGGCGAGATGAGGCCCATTTCCGCTGAGGCGTCTGGAGGCTAATCACATCTAACATCTGGAACTTCCAAAGGGTCCTTCACACCCTTGCTGCAACTCAAGAAGTTTCCCGACATACCCCGTCTCCACTCGAGAGGAAGCACGAGAGTCCCGCCCACATCCAGAGGAGACCGTTTCCGACTCCTAGCTCGAGAGGAGGCATCCTTTCCCTGCGTGGTGGGAAAGAATTCCCCGCGTTCCCGTCGCATCTCAAGAGGAGGCGCTCTCCACAGGAAAGGCGAGAGGAACTCCAGGGTCGTGCCACCATTCCCAGCGTCCCCAGATGTCTCACTCCATTCCAGGGAAACCTGTTTTCCTGCACTGCCTCGACTTTGAAGCCGAGGATCCACTCACACCACGGTGGCACGTGGACTGCCAGTGGGTAAACGTCGTGGGAAAGCCTCGTGGCAAAGCCTCTAAGGAAAGCCACAGATTCCTGGATCCACGCGAAGGGAAGAGTGACACTGCTGCTACAGCTCGGGAGGAAATTGCACATGCATGCCCCCAATAGATATGAGGACTGACTCACCTGGGAGACTCCAGAAGTACCCCAAGATCCATGTAAGCACTGTAGAGGTATTCTCAGGTTACGGCACCGACTCCACACAAGGTCTTAGGCGCCGGCATCGACGGGAGAGGAATCCCGAGAGGCCCCGAGCAACTCGCATGGAGCCTGACCTTTCCTGAGGCCACCAGAGCGGGTCCCTGAGGTCCCCATCTTAAGTCCACAGCACCTTCCGCAACTCGAGAAAATCCAGGAGGTTCTCCCCTTCAGGCGACATGAGGTACATTTGTGCTGAGGCGTCGCGAGGATAATCACACCTAACCTCTGAACTTCCAAAGGGTCCTTCACACCCTTGCTGCAACTCAAGAAGTTCCTCGACATACCCGTTTCCACTCGAGAGAAAGCACGAGAGTCCCGACCACATCCACAGGAGCCCCGTTTCTGCCTCATAATTCCAGAGGAGGGATCCTTTCCCTACGTGGTCGAGTAAGTATTCCGGCGTTCCCGTCGCATCTCAAGGGGAGGTGCTCTCCACAGGAAAGGCGAGAGGAACTCCAGGGTCGTGCCACCATTCCCAGAGTCCCCCAGATGCTCAGTCCATTCCAGGAAAACCAGTTTTCCCTGCACTGCCTCGACATTCAAGCCGAGGATCGACTCATACAATGGTGGCACGTGGGACAGCCCTGTGGGAAAGCTCGTGGGAAGCCTGCTGGAAAGCCTCGAGGTAAAGCCCCTGATCCCTTGATCCACAAGAAGGGAAGCGTGACACTCCTGCAACAGCTCGGGAGCGCACGTGCATGCCCCCACTCGAGACGAGGACTGACTCCCCTGGGAGACTCCAGAAGTACCCCAAGATCCATGTCAGCACTGGAGAGGATCCTCAGGTTCCGGCACCGATTCCACAGCAAGATCTTAGGCCCGGCATCGAGGGGAGAGGAATCCCGAGAGCCCCCGAGCAACTC
>NW_017200489.1:0-6987 GCF_001704415.2 Capra hircus
GCCAGGAGAAGCCAATGACTTTCTCCACACTTTCTCTAACTTCATTTCTGGAAAGACTATTCTGTCAACTGTTTATAAAATCTTGCTCCTCGTAATCATTCTTGCCTGTATTGTCTAGATTCTTCAGGCAGAACATTTGGAATCTCGCGATCGAACTGCACCCTGATTTTAAAATTAATTAATTAATTATTAAAATGGAAAGGGTGAGATGCCGGGAGCCAGTGTGAGGAAGCGCCCATGACAAGGTCATGAGGAAGGAAGCTGACATACACAAGGCGTGCTCAGACTTCAGGGACCCTCTGGAAATTCCTAAGCATGTACCCCAACAAAATCTGCCGGCTTTTGTGCTCTGCTTTTCCACTCTTTGACATTTTCTGGAAAAAGTCAATTCAGGGCTTCAGTCTTCTGCATTTGAAAGAGTGTTTCAATCTAAAAACCCTCTGATGGGTTTCTAGCCTGCCTGCAGGACTCATACAGCTGCGCAATGTGATTGTTTGAGGCCTGCTGACGGCAGGAGGCAAAGGAAGCTTAAAACATCCTAGGAATGTAGGGGCTTCTGAAGAGTCTAAATCTTTAGAATAGGACTGATGAAAAGTTTCATTTGTTGAGTCAATGCTTGCTGCCAAATTTTCATATCCTTTATTTTTAGATATAGTTGGCGTATAGAAAAACAAGTAGTAGACCTGGTATTAGCAACATTAGATCTTTGAGTTAAGTACCTTCTTTGTTATATCCCACGGCACGTTTGTTCTATAGAGATGTAACTTTAATGCTTTAAGGAGATGCAGACTAAAAAAAAAAAAACACTTCAGGGGAAACAAAATTAACATTCATTAAGGAAGAGAGCAAAAAGTGTTAACAAGCCTCTTGGCCAGAAGATAATGTAAATCACCTGAGACCTTTTGTATACAAAATGATATACAGAAAGAATCTGGGTTGCGAACGCTACATAATTTTGTGTTACCATTGATCTCTGTGTATCAAAGGCCTTCTGAACAATAAAGGAGGGGGGCCAGTTTCTCGGGCCAGCTTCTCGAACTAGTCTCTCGGCCTGGTTTCTTGGGACTCTGGCTCCCCCCGTGATTTTCTCCTCTTTTCTTCTCTCCCTTCCCTCTCTCTGCTCTTTAACTTCAGGCTGAATCTCCACCTGGGGCGCGGAGGCTCGCAAGGTTACTTACTTGCCCTGGCTGTTAAGACCCGCACGAAAAGGAAGCTTAAGGCGAGGCACCCTTAGATACTAGAGCGGGCGCCGGTGTCCCAAAGTAGATGGTGCAAATTCCTTGTCTGGAATTTTATTGGCCTTCCCCGTACACCAAGCTATTCAGCCCTCTTCCTCCACTTAATCTTCCTACTACACTACAGTTTCTTAATCTAATCTTATATTAATAAATAAAGAAGTCTTACCATGCCAACACCGTCCACCTTAGAATTCCCTGGATCCACCGGGGCTGGACGCCGGCACCGTCGAGTGTATGAAGGGATCTGTGGTTTCCCCTCCAGGCTTTCCCACGTGGCTTTCCCAGGAGGCATTCCCACAGGGCTGTCCCACGTGCCACCGTGGTGTGAGTCGATCCTCGGCGTGAAAGTCGAGGCAGTGCAGGGAAACAGGTTCCTCTGAAATGGACTGAGACATCTGGGGGACTCTTGGAATGATGGCACGACACTGGAGTTCCTCTCGCCTTTCCTGTGGAGAGCGCCTCCTCTTGAGATGCATCGGGAACGCCAGGAAATCTTTCCCGAGGAGGCGGGGAAAGGATGCCTCATCTCGAGGTACGAGGGGGAAATGGGGCTCCTCTCTATGTGGGCACAATCCTCGTGTTTCCTCTCGGGTGGAACGGGTATGTCGGGGAACATCTTGAGTTGCAGCAAGGGTGTGAAGGACCCTTTGGACGTTCCAGAATTTCGCTGTGATTAGCCTCGATATGCCTTCAATGGAAACGGGCCTCATCTCGCCTGGAGGGGAAAACCTCCTGGATTTTCTTGAGTTGCGGCAGGTGCTCTCTACTTACGACGGGGACCTCAGGGACCCGATCTGGTGGCCTAAGGAAAGGCCAGTCCCCATGCGAGCTGCTAGGGGGCCTCTTGGGATTCCTCTCCCGTTGATGCCGGGGCCTAAGACCTTGTGTCGAGTCAGTGCCAGAACCTGAGGATTCCTCTCCAGTGCTGACATTTATCTGAGGGTACTTCTGGAGTCTCCACGGGGGAGTTAGTCCTCGGCTCGAGTCAGGGAATGCACGAGCGCTTTCCTCCCGAGCTGTAGTAGCAGAGTCACGCTTCCCGTCGCATGGATCAAGGGATCTGTGGCTTTCCCTCAAGGCTTTCCACGAGGCTTCCCTCGAGGCTTTCCCACAGGGCTGTCCCACATGCCACTGTGGAGTGAATCGATCCTCGGCGTGAAAGTCGAGGCAGTGCAGGGAAAACAGGTTCCTCTGGAAAGGACTGAGACATCTGGGGGACTCTGGGAATGGTGGCACGACCCTGGAGTTCCTCTCGCCTTTCCTGTGGAAAGGGTCTTCTCTTGAGAATGGACAGGAACGCTGGGAATTCTTTCCGGACCACGCAGGGAAAGGATCCCTCATCTCGAGCTACAAGGCAGAAACGGGGCTCCTCTGGATGTCGGCGGGACCCTCATGCTTCCTCTGGAGTGGAGACGGGTATGTTGGGGAACTTCTTGAGTTGCAGCAAGGGTGTGAAGGACTCTTTGGAATTTCCAGAGGTTAGATGTGAATAGCCTCGAGACGCCTCAGCGGAAATGGGCCTCATTTCGACTGGAGGGGAGAACCTCCTGGATTTTCTCGAGTTGCGGCAGGTGCTCTCGACTTATGACGGGGCCCTCCGGGACCCGTATGGTGTCATCAGGAAAGGCCAGTCCCCATGCGAGTTGCTAGGGGGACACTCCGGATTTCTCTCCCGTCGATGCTGGGGCCTAACACCTTGTGTGGAGTCGGGGCCGGAGCCTGAGGATGCCTCTGCAGTGCTGACATGGATCTTGAGGTACTTCTGCAGTCTCCACAGGGGAGACAGTCCTCGTCTCGAGTGGGCTCATGCACCTGCACTTTCCTTCCGAGCTGTAGCAGCAGTGTCATGCTTCCCTTCGCGTGGATCAAGGGATCTGTGGATTTCCCTCCAGGCTTTCCCACGAGGCTTTCCCACGATGCTTTCCCACAGGGCTGTCCCAAGTGCCACCGTGGTGGGAGTCGATCCTCGGCGTCAAAGCCGAGGCATTGCAGGGAAAACAGGTTCCTCTGGAATGAAATGAGGCATCTGAGGGCCTCTTGGAATGGTGACACGACCCTGGAATTCCTCTCGCATTTCCTGTGGAGAGTGCCTCCTCTTGAGATGCGATGGGAATGCCGGAAATTCTTTCCCGAACAAGCAGGGAAAGGATCCCTCATGTCCAGCTGCGAGGCGGAAACGGGGCTCCTCTGGAAGCGGGCGGGACCCTCGTGCTTCCTCTCGAGTGGAGACGGGTATGTCGGAGAACTTCTTGACTTGCAACTAGGTTGTGAAGGACACTTTCGACATTCCAGAGGTTAGTTGTTCTTAGCCTCGAGACGCCTGAGCGGAAATGGGCCTCATCTCGCCTGGAGGGGAGAACCTCTTGGATTTTCTCGAGTTGCGGCAGGTGCTCTCGAGTTACAACGGAGACCTCAGGGACCCGCTCTGGTGACCTCAGGAAAGGCCAGTCCCCATGCGAGTTGCTACAGGGCCTCTCAGGATTCCTCTCCTTCGATGCCGGGGCCAAAGACCTTGTGTGGAGTCGGGGCCGGAACCTGAGGATTCCTCTCCAGTACTGACATGGATCTTGGCGTAATTCTGGAGTCTCCCAAGGGGCGTCAGTCCTCGTCTCGAGTAGGGGCATGCACGTGCGCTTTCCTCCCGAGCTATAGCAGCAGTGTCACGCTTCCCGTCTCGTGGATCAAGGGATCTGTGGTTTCCCTCGAGTCTTTCCCGTGGGGCTTTCCCACAGTGCTATTCCACGTGCCACCATTGTGTGAGTCGATCCTCGGCGTTAAAGTCGAAGCAGTGCAGAGAAAACAGGAACCTCCTTCCCCACAGTAGGGGGTACACTGTCCCCTTGGGCGGTTTCTCCAGGGCACTCGCGCTGGAGGGTTGCCAGTGGAGTTGCGGGCCTCAGGCTCCACATGAGAAAAGCCCCAAATGGCATTAGCTGTCAGTCCAGAGGCTGGCCCCTCAGGTCTCTGGCCGGAGCCTTGGGCTCCAGGCAACTCACAGCCCTCGGGGTGGCGCTCTGGGACTGCTGTAGGGAAAGGATGCCAAGAGCCCACGGAGGAGTTGGGGAGGGGGCAGGGGGAAACGGAGGCGAGGACAGCGAGGGATCTAGGTGGAGGCGCTGGAGAGAGCGTCCGGTGTCCTGGAATGCCTTGGATGACCCAGCGGGAACAGTCAAGGCCCAGGGACTTGTGGAATGTGAAAAGGCGGGAAACCCCAGAGCAAGGCAGGCTGGGGAAGGGGCATGGGCGGCCCAGTTCAAAGGGACCTAGGGGCGTTTCCTAGGTGGTGAGCTCCCTTGGCACTGCTGAGGGCCCCTGATTGATCCACCCTGGGTTGATCCCACCCCCCTCGGCGAGGCAGGGCCACAAACCAAAGCCCCCGAAGTGCCCGCCCACCCCGACGAGGATCTTGGCAGTCCGGGCCACAGCCATGCCCGGGAAAAGCCCACTCGCTCCACGGGACTCCGTCCAGGGTCTCTGCTTGGAAAGAGGCCAGGGGCGGCACCCTCCATCTACCCACCCAAACCCTATTGACGTCAATGGGGGCGGAGCCGCCTCCCGCTCTCCAGAGTCCTGAGCTGCTTGGTCCCCGCCCACTCGGCCAGCAGTCTGCAGCGTGCCCGTGTGCCTCTCCCACCATGGCTTTGTCCGGCTCCTCCAGCACCTCAAGCGGTACGTTTGCCCTCGGTCCCTGGATCACGTCTCAGGGGATTTGCGGGTGGCCCGGGCAAAGGCTCTCGGCCAACGTGTCGACCCCCCCCCCCCGTCCGAGTACGGTGGGGACCCATCTCCCGGGCCCGGGTTCCTAGGCGTCAGGTGTGCCCAAAGTCGGAGGGTGGCATCGTTCGTTCATCTTGCTCCTTTGGCACACACATGGCTTCTCCGTTCTCTTTTCTGGGAAGACAGTGTTGTTTCAGGGGCGCGCTGAGGGGGGCGTGGGCCGGGGTTGGGAGGTGGTTGGAGCGGGTGCTGTTTTGGGATGAGGCCCTTTATCCTCACATCTTCCTGTGGGAATGGGAGTCGGGGAGCTCTGTGGCCTTGCTGCCTTCAGTGGCTTCCTCTGCACAGGGGCCTAGTGGCTTCTGCCTTCTGTCAGGCGTTACCGGGTTTGGGCTTCGCTTGGGGGCTTGGCCTTTGCCTTGGCCTGGGCCTTGGCCTTGCCCTTGGCGTTGCCCTGCCCTTGCCTTGGACTTGGCCTTACCTTGCCTTGCCCTTGCCTTGAACTTGACCTTGAACTTGACCTTGGGACCTTGAACTTGACCTTGACTTGACCTTACTTGACCTTGAACTTGACCTTGAACTTGAACTTGACCTTGAAAACTTGAACTTGAACTTGACCTTGACCTTGACTTGAAACTTGAACTTTGAACTTGAACTTGACACTTGACTTGAACTTTGAACTTGAACCTTGACCTTGAACTTGACTTGACTTGAACTTGAACTTGACCTTGACCTTGAGACTTGACCTTGACCTTGTTTGACCCTCGAGATTTGCTCAGAGCACCGGAGGTCCAGAGGCAGGGCCCTGTATCTCCCCTTCCCTTTGTGATCATTGCAAAGACATTCCTAGCTGATAGCGGGAGTGCCCATGAAGAAGCAAGCAGTGGGAGTGTGTTTGACACGACTGTGTGCCTTCCTGGCCTCAACTCCACAAGGGGCCTTTCCTCTCGAAGTAGGCCCCATGTCCCCTTGGGGAGGGTGTCATGCCTCTTTTCTCCTCACTGCCAAAGGGTGGAGCCAAGCTCGCTCTGTCAGAGGTACAAAAACAGCAATTGAATGGGTTTTCAAGCTCTTGCTAGGCTGCACACTTTCAGGCCCACTTTACTGAAACAGGTGCTCTGTGGCCCCTGGTTGGGAATGCAGGTTCACAAACAGGGTGAGATCCTGTCAAGCCAAGAATTTTCCTGAAAGACCTAGGCTCACTAGAGCTCTCCTCCAGAGCAAAGGGGATAGAGGAGATGTATGGAGGAGTCTTTGCCTTTCCCTGTGAGTGTGGGGCTACTCCCTACGGCCCCAAGCTCAGGGATAACTGCCTCTAAGAAAGGAATGGCAAGAAGCGCTATTCTTGGAGGTTGGGACAGGGAGTTCGCAGCATGTGGGGAAAGAAAGACTTCTTCGGGGAAGAAGAGGCAACCACCGGGGGTGTGTTTGCAAGCCTCTATTTGGAAGGAACAGGTTTGCTTATACAACTCAAGACCTCCAGATCTGCTCAGAGGACTGAAGTTCCAGAGACAGGGCCATGTATCTCCCCTTCCCTTTGAGATCCTTGCAAAGACATTCCTAGCAGATCGTGGGAGTGCCCATGAAGAAGCAAGCAGCGGGAGTGTGCTTGACATCACTGGCTGCCTACCTGGGCTCAGCTCCTCAAGGGGCCTTTCTCTCCTGGTAGGCCCTATGTCCCCTTTGGGAGAGGGTGGTGCCCTCTTCCCTCCACACTGCCAAAGGGTGGAGGTGGAGCAAACTCGTTCTCTCCGAGGTAAAAAAAAGACAAATTGGATGGATTTTTAAGCTCTTGCTATGCTGCACCCCTCCAGGACCCGCTTGAGCAAAACAGGTGCCCTGTGGCCCCTAGGTCGGGTATGCAGGTTCACACACCGGGTGTGATCCCGTCAAAGCCAAGAATTTTCCTGACAAGAATTTTCCTGACAGACCTAGGCTCACTAAAGCTCTCCTCCAGAGGAAAGGGGACAGAAAAGACGTGCAGTCGCTCAGTCGTGTCCGACCCTCAGCGACCCACGGACCTGCAGCCTAC
>NW_017200490.1:0-6986 GCF_001704415.2 Capra hircus
GCGCCACTAAGAGAGTCAAAGAAAAACCAGCGAAATCTGTCTTCCACATCCGATCTAGCAGACATATGTGAACGACGGAAATCCCCAGTTCTGAGCACCGACTCCACACAAAGGTCTTAGCCCTGCATCCGATGTGAGAAAATCCCGAGAGCCCCATGAGGCATCTTCACATCATTCTTGTCCTATCTGATGCTACCAGAGCCGGTGTCCATGAGGTAAATGTCCCGATCGTAGCCAGCACTGTTCGAATATCAATGAAGAATCCAAGGGTGTCTAAGAGCCGCGCAACGTAACGCGACATGAGGGCCATTCCGCTGGAGTACCTCGAGCTAAGAGATCACACAATACAGAAGCGTATGGACACTTGCAACAGGTGGTGGCGTTCAGAAACATAACACGACATTGTTCCTACTCATGTACAAAGACAACAATTTTCTCCATTTTTAAACTATGGTAAAATTCATAAAATTAACTCCATCTTAAGACCTCTCTTCCATTTCGCTGCACTTCCAATATAATCGCTGTATTACTTTAATTTCATTCCCACTCCCTACAGAACGAACACGAGAGCCAACACATCCCAGAGAGCAACGTTTACACATCTACCCGCTCGAGCAGAGCGGATCCTTTCCCTGGGCCGTGGTGGGGAAAGAATCCCGGGCGTTCCACGTCGCATCTCAAGAGGAAGGCCGCTCTCCAGAGGAACAAGCGAGAGAAACTCCAGCCTTCATGGTGCCACTATTGCCAGAGTACCCCACCCTGGATGTCTCAGTCCATTCCAGGGAAACCTGTTTTCCCGCACTGCCTCGACTTTCAAGCCGAGGATCGTCTCGCCACCACGGTGACACGTGGGACAGCCTGTGGGAAAGCCTCGTGGGAAAGCCTCGTGGGAAAGCCCGCGAGGAAAGCACAGATCCCTTGATCCACGCGAAGGGAAGAGTGACACTGCTGCTACAGCACGGAGGAAAGCGCACGTGCATGCCCCCACTCGAGACGAGGACTGACTCCCCAGGGGAGACTCCAGAAGTACCCCAAAGATCCATGTCAGCACTGGAGAGGAATCCTCAGGTTCCGGCACCCACTCCACACAAGATCTTAGGCCCCGGCATCGAAGGGAGAGGAATCCCGAGAGGACACCGAGCAACTCGCATGGGGACTGGCCTTTCCTGAGGCTACCGAGGGGGTCCTTGCGGTCCCGTCATAAGTTGAGAGCACCTGCCGCAACTCGAGAAAATCCAGGAGGTTCTCCATCGAGGCGAGATGAGGCCCATTTTCGCTGAGGGTCTCAAGGCTAATCACACCTAACCTTTAGAACTTAAAAGGGTCCTTCACAACCCTTGCTGCAACTCAGAAGTTCCCCGACATACCGGTCTCCACTCGAGAGGAAGCACGGGAGTCCCGCCACATCCAGAGCAAACACCGTTTCTGCCTCCTAGCTCGAGAGGAGGGATCCTTTCCCTGCGTGGTCGGGAAAGAATTCCCGGCATTTCCGTCGCATCTCAAGAGGAGGCTCTCTCAACAGGAAAGGCGAGAGGAACTCCAGGGTCGTGCCACCATTCCCAGAGTCCCCCAGATGTCTCCGTCCATTCCAGGGAAACCTGTTTTTCCAGCACTGCTCACAGCTGAGGATCGACTCACACCACGGTGGCACGTGGGACAGCCCTGTGGGAAAGCGTCGTGGGAAAGCCTCGTGGGAAAGCCTCGAGGGAAAGCCACAGATCCCTTGATCCACGCGAATGGAAGCGCGACACTAATGCTACAGCTCGAGAGGCACGCGCACGTGCATGCCCCCACTCGAGAAGAGGACTGACCCCCCTGGGGAGACTCCAGAAGTACCCCAAGATCCATGTCAGCACTGGAGAGAAATCCTCAGGTTCCGGCACTGACTCCACACGAGGTCTCAGGCCCCGGAATCGACGGGAGAGGAATCCCGAGATGCCCCCGAGCAACTCGCATGGGGAATGGCATTTCCTGATGCCACCATAGCGGGTCCCTGAGGTCCCCATCGTAAGTCGAGAGCACCTGCCGCAACTCGAGAAAATCCAGGAGGTTGTCCCCTCCAGGCGAGATGAGGCCCATTTCCGCAGAGGCCTCTCGAGGCTAATCACACCTAACCTCTGGAACTTCCAACGTGTCCTTCACACCCTTGCTGCAACTCAAGAAGTTCCCCGACATACCCGTCTCCACTTGAGAGGAAGCACGAGAGTCCCGGCCACATCCAGAGGAGCCCCGTTTCTGCCTCCTAGCTTGAGAGGAGGGATCCTTTCCATGCGTGGTCGGGAAAGAATTCCCGGCGTTCCCGTCGAATCTCAAGAGGAGGCACTCTCCACAGGAAAGGCGAGAGGAACTCCAGGTTCGTGCCACCATTCCCAGAGTCAACCAGATGTCTCAGTCAATTGCAGGGAAACCTGTTTTCCATGCACTGCCTCGACTTTCAAGCCGAGGATCGACTCACACCACGGTGGCACGTGGGACAGCCCTGTGGGAAAGCCTCGTGGGAAAGCCTCGTGGAAAGCCTCGAAAGCCCCTGATCCCTTGATCCACGCGAAGGGAAGCATGACACTGCTGCTACAGCTCGGGAGGAAAGCGCACGTGCATGTCCCCACTCGAGACGAGGACTGACTCCCCTGGGGAGACTCCAGAAGTACCCCAAGATCCATGTCAGCACTGGAGAGGAATGATCAGGTTCCGGAACCGACTCCACACAAGGTCTTAGGCCCCGGCATCGACGGAGAAGAATCCCGAGAGGCCCCCGAGCAACTCGCATGGGACTGGCCTTTCCTGAGGCCACCAGAGCGGGTCCTGATGTCCCAGTCGTAAGTGAGAGCACTGCCGCAACTCGAGAAATCCAGGAGTTCTCCCCTCCAGCGAGATGCGGCCATTTCCGCTGAGGCGTCTCGAGGCTAATGACACCTAACCTCTGGAACTTCCAAAGGGTCCTTCACACCTTGCTGCAATCCAAGAAGTTCCCGACATAACCGTCCACTCGAGAGGAAGCACGAGAGTCCCGCCACATCCAGAGGAGCCACGTTTTCGCCTCCTAGCTCGAGAGGAGGATCCTTTCCCTGCGTGGTCGGGATAGAATTCCCGGTGTTCCCGTCACATCTCAAGAGGAGGCGCGCTCCACAGGAAAGGCGAGAGGAACTCCAGGGTCGTGCCACCATTCCCAGAGTCCCCCAGATGCCTCAGTCCATTCCAGGGAAACCTGTTTTCCCTGTACTGCTCGACTTTCAAGCCGAGGATCGACTCACACCACCGTGGCACGTGGGATAGCCTGTGGGAAAGCCTCGTGGAAAGCCTCGTGGGAAAGCCTCGAGGGAAAGCCACAGATCCTTGATCCACGCGAATGGAAGCGCGACACTAATGCTACAGCTCGAGAGGCACGTGCACGTGCATGCCCCACTCCAGACGAGGACTGACTCCCCTGGGGAGACTCCAGAAGTACACCCAAGATCCATGTCAGCACTGGAGAGGAATCCTAAGGTTCCGGCACTGACTCCACACAAGGTCTTAGGCCCGGCATCGACGGGAGAGGAATCCCGAGAGGCCCCGAGCAACTCGCATGGGAATGGCCTTTCCTGAGGCCACCAAAGCGGGTCCTGAGGTCCCCGTCGTAAGTCGAGAGCACCTGCCGCAACTCGAGAAAATCCAAGAGGTTCTCCCTCCAGGTGAGATGAGGCCCATTTCCGCAGAGGCGTCTCGAGGCTAATCACACCTAACCTCTGGAACTTCCAACGGGTCCTTCACACCCTTGCTGCAAATCAAGAAGTTCCCCGACATACCCGTCTCCACTGGAGACGAAGCACGTGAGTCCGCCTACATCCAGAGGAGCCCGTTTCCGCCTCCTATCTCGAGAGGATGGATCCTTTCCATGCGTGGTCGGGAAAGAATTCCGGCGTTCCCGTCGCGTCTAAAGAGGAGGCGCTCTCCACAGGAAAGGCGAGAGGAACTCCAGGGTCGTGCCACCATTCCAGAGTCCCCCAGATGCCTCAGTCCATTCCAGGGAAACCAGTTTTCCCTGCACTGCCTCGACTTTCAAGCCGAGGATCGACTCACAACACGGTGGCACGTGGGACAGCCCTGTGGGAAAGCCTCAGGGGGAAAGCGTTTTGGGAAAGCCTCGAGGGAATGCCCCAGATCCCTTGTTCCATGCGAAGGGAAGCGTGACATTGCTGCTACAGCTCGGGAGGAAAGGGCACGTGCATGCCCCTACTCTAGACGAGGATTGACTTCCCTGGGGAGATTCCAGAAGTACCCAAAGATCCATGTAAGCACTGGAGAGGAATCCTCAGGTCCTGGCACCGACTCCACACAAGGTCTTAGGCCCCGGCATCGACGGTAGAGGAATCCCGAGAGGCCCCCGAGTAACTCGCAAGGAAATTTCCTTTACCGATGGCCACCAGGGCCCGTCCCTGAGGTCCCCGTCGTAAGTCCCAGTGCACCTGACACAACTCGGAGAAAATCCAGGGGAGTTCTACCCTCCAGGCGAGATGAGGCCCATTTCCGCTGAGGCGTCCTGAGGCTAATCACACCTGACCTATGGAAATTCCTAATGATCCTTCACACCTTTACTGGCAACTCAAGAAGTTCCCTGACATACCCGTCTTCCACTCGAGAGGGAAGCACGAGAATCCCGACCACAATCCAGAGGAGCCCCGTTTCCACCTCCTAGCTCGAGAGGAGGGATCCTTTCCCTGCGTGCTCGAGAAAGAATTCCGGAGTTCCTGTCGCAACTCAAGAGGAGGCGCTTCTCCACAGGAAAGGCGAGAGGAACTCCGGTGTCATGCCAGCATTCCCAGAGTCCCCCCAGATGTCCTCAGTCCATTCCAGGGAAACCTGTTTTTCTCTGCACTGTTTTGACTTTCAAGCCGAGGATAGACTCACACCACGGTGGCACGTGGGACAGCCCTGTGGGAAAGCCTAGTGGGAAAGCCTCGAGGGAATGCCACAGATTCCTTGTTCCACGTGAAGGAAAGGGAGACACTGCGGCTACAGCTCGGGAGGAAATCGCACGTGCATGCCCCCACTCGAGACGAGGACTGACTCCGCTGGGGAGACTCCAGAAGTACCCCAAGATCCATGTCAGAACTGGAGAGGAACCTCAGGTCTGGCACCGACTCCACACAAGGTCTTAGGCCCCGATATCGACGGGAGAGGAATCCCGAGAGACCCCGAGAGGGCCCGAGCAACTCGCAAGGGGACTGGCCTTTCCTGAGGCCACCAGAGCGGGTCCCTGAGGTCCCCGGTCGTAAGTCGAGAGCACCTGCCGCAACTCGAGAAAATCCAGGAGGTTCTCCCCTCCAGGCGAGATGAGGCCCATTTCCGCTGAGGCGTCTCGAGGCTAATCACACCTAAACTCTGGAACTTCCCAAAGGGTCCTTCACACCCTTTGCTGCAACTCAAGAAGTTCCCCGACATACCCGTCTCCACTCGAGGAGGAAGCCACGAGAGTCGCGCCCACATCCAGAGGAGCCCTGTTTCCGCCTCATAGCTCGAGAGGATTGATCCTTTCCATGGCGTGGGTCGGGAAAGAATTCCCGGCGTTCCCGTCGCAACTCAAGAGGAAGCGCTCTCCAGAGGAAAAGCGAGAGGAACTCCAGGTTCGTGCCAACCATTCTAGAGTCCCCCAGATGTCTCAGTCCATTCCAGGGGAAACCTGTATTCCCTGCACTGCCTCGACTTTCAAGCCGAGGATCGACTCACACCACAGTGGCACGTGGGGCAGCCCTGTGGGAAAGCCTCGTGGGAAAGCCTGGAGGGAAAGCCACAGATCCCTTGATCCACGCGAAGGGAAGCGTGACACTGCTGCTAAAACTCGGGAGGAAAGCGCACGTGCATGGCCCCACTCGAGGACGAGGACTGACACCCCTGGGGTGACTCCAGAAGTACCCCAAGATCCATGTCAGCACTGGAAGAGGAATTTCCACTGTGGGCGTCTCGAGGCTAATCACATCTATCATCTGGAACTTCCAAAGGGTCCTTCACACCCTTGCTGCAACTCAAGAAGTTCCCCGACATACCCGTCTCCACTCGAGAGGAAGCACGAGAGTTCCGCCAACATCCAGAGGACCCTGTTTTCCGCCTCCTAGTTCGAGAGGAGGAATCCTTTCCCTGCCTGGGTGGGGAAAGATTCCCCGGCGTTCCCGTCCCATCTCAAGAGGAGGCGCTCTCCACAGGAAAGGCGAGAGGAACTCCAGGGTCGTGCCACCATTCCCAGAGTCCCCCACATGTCTCAGTCCATTCCAGGGAAACCTGTATTTCCCTGCACTGCCTCGACTTTCAAGGCGAGAATCGACTCACACCACGGTGGCATGTGGGGACAGCCCTGTGGGAAAGCCTCGTGGGAAAGCCTCATGGGAAAGCCTCAAGGGAAAGCACAGATCACTTGATCCACGCGAACGGAAGCGCGACACTGCTGCTACAGTTCGGGAGGAAAGCGCACGTGCATCCCACCCTCGAGACGAGGACTGACTCCCCTGGGGAGACTCCAGAAGTACCCCAAGATCCATGTCAGCAGGGAGAGGAACACTCAGGTTCCGGCACCGACTCCACACAAGGGCTTAGGCCCCAGCATCCAAGTGAGAGGAATCCCGAGAGGCCCCCGAGCAACTCGCATGTGCACTGGTTTTCCTGAGGCCACCAGAGCGGGTCCCTGAGGTCCCCGTTGTAAGTCGAGAGCACCTGCCGCAAATCGAGAAAATCCAGGAGGTTCTCCCCTCCAGGCGAGATGAGGCCCATTTCCGCTGAGGCGTCTCCAGGATATTCACCTAACCTCTGGAACTTCCAAAGGGTTCTTCACACCCTTTCTGCAACTCAAGAAGTTCCCCGACATACTGTCTCCACTCGAGAGGAAGCACGAGAGTCCGCCCACATCCAGAGGGGCCCCGTTTCCGCCTCCTAGCTCCGAGAGGAGGGATCCTTTCCCCTGCGGGCGGATAGAATTCCCGGTGTTCCCGTCACATCTCAAGAGGCGCGCCCACAGGAAT
>NW_017200491.1:0-6986 GCF_001704415.2 Capra hircus
TCCCTGCTCTCAAGCTATGAGGCGGAAAACGGGGGCTCCTCTTGATGTGGGCGGGACTCTCGTGCTTCCTCTCGAGAGGAGACGGGTATGTCGGGGAACTTCTTGAGTTGCAGCAAGGATGGGAAGGACCCTTTGTAAGTTACAGAGGTTAGGTGTGATTAGCCTGGAGATGCTCAGCAGAAATGGGCCTCATCTCGCCTGGAGGGGAACCTCATGGATTTTCTCGAGTTAGGGCAGGTGCTCTCGACTTACGACGGGGATCTCAGGGACCCGCTCTGGGGCCTCAGGAAAGGCCATTCCCCATTTCGAGTTGCTCGGGCCTCTCGCGATTCCTCTTCCGTCGATGCTGGGGCCTAAGAACTTGTGTGGAGTCGGTGCCAGAACCTGAGGTTTCCTCTCCAGTGCTGACATGGATCTTGGGGTACTTCTGGAGTCTCCCCATGGGAGTCACTCCTCGTCTCGAGTGGGGGCATGCACCTGCGCTTTCTTCCCGAGGTGTAGCAGCAGTGTCATGCTCCCGTCGCGTGGATCAAGGGGTCAGTGGCTTTCCCTCGAGGCTTCCTCACGAGGCTTTCCCATAAGGCTTTCCCACGAGGCTTTCCACAGGGCTGTCCCACGTGCCACCGTGGTGTGAGTCTATCCTTGGCAGGAAAGTCGAGGCAGTGCAGGGAAAACAGGTTTCCCTGGAATGGACTGAGACATCTGGGGGACTCTGTGAATGGTGGCACCACCTGGAGTTCCTCTCGCCTTTCCTGTGGAGCGACTCCTCTTGAGAAGCGACGGGAACGCTGGGTATTCTTTCCCGACCACGAAAGGAAATGATCCTCCTCTCGAGCTAGGAGGCGGAAACGGGGTTCCTCTGGATGTGAGCGGGACTCTGTGCTTCCTGCTCAAGTGGAGACGGGTATGTCGGGGAACTTCTTGCAGTTGCAGCAAGGGTGTGAATCACCTTTGGAAGTTCCAGAGGTTTGGTGTGATTAGCCTCGAGACACCTCAGCAGAAATGGGCCTCATCTCGCCTCAGGGGAAATCCACCTGGATTTTCTCTTGTTGCGGCAGGTGCTCTCGACTTCCGATGGGGACCTCAGCGACCCGCTCTGGTGGCCTCAGGAAAGGCCAGTACCCAGGCGAGTTGCTCGGGGCTCTCGGGACTCCTCTCCGTCGAGGCGGGGCCTAAGATCTTGTGTGGAGTCGGTGCCGGAACCTGAGGATTCTCTCCATTGCTGACATGGATCTTGGCTACTTCTCGAGTCTCCCCAGGGGAGTCTTTCGTCGTCTCGAGTGGGGCATGCACGTGAGCTTTCCTCCCGAGCTGAAGCAGCAGATTCACGCTTCCCTTCCCGTGGATCAAGGGATCTGTGGCTATCCCTCGAGGCTTTCCCACGAGGCTTCCACAGGTTTGTACCACGTGCCACCGTAGTGTGAGTCGTTCCTCGGCATGAAAGTCGAGGCAGTGCAGGGAAAACAGGTTTCCCTGGAATGGACTGAGACATCTGGGGGTCTCTGGGAATGGTGGCACGACCCTGGAGTTTCTCTCGCCTTTCCTGTGGAGAGCGCCTCCTCTTGGTTGCGACGGAAACTCCGAGAATTTTTTACCGAACACGCAGGGAAAGGATCCCTTCTCTCAAGCTAGGAGGGGTAAATGGGGCTCCTCTGGATGAGGGCGGGACACTCGTAGTTCCTCTCGAGTGGAGACGGATATGTTGGGGAACTTCTTGAGATGCAGCAAGGGTGTGAAGGACCCTTTGGAAGTTCCAGAGTTTAGGTGTGATTAGCCTCGATACGCCTCAGCCGAAATGGGCCTCATCTCGCCTGGAGGGGAGAACCTCCTGGATTTTCTCGAGTTGCTGCACGTGCTGCTCGACTTACGACGGGGACCTCAGGGACCACTCTGGTGGCCTTAGGAAAGGCCAGTCCCCATGCGAGTTGCTCGGGGGCCTCTCGGGATTCCTCTCCGTCGATGCCGGGGCCTAAGACCTTGAGTGGTGATGGTGCTCCAACCTGAGGATTCCTCTCCTGTCCTGACATGGATCTTGGGGTACTTCTGGAATCTCCCCAGCGTAGTCAGTCCTCGTATCTAGTGGGGGCATGCACGTACTCTTTCCTCCCGAGGTGTAGCAGCAGTGTCACGCTTCCCTTCGAGTGGATTAAGGGATCTGTGGCTTTCCCTCGAGGCTTTCCCATGAGGCTTTCCCACGAGGCTTTCCCACAGGGCTGTCCCACGTGCCACCGTGGTGTGAGTCGATCCTCGGCTTGAAAGTCGAGACATTGCAGGGAAATCAGTTTTCCCTGGAATGAAATGAGACTATCTGGGGGACTCTGGGAATGGTGGCACCACCCTGGAGTTCCTCTCGCCTTTCCTGTGGAGAGCGCCTTCTCTTGAGATGCGACAGGAACGCCTGGGAATTCTTTCCCATCCACGCAGGGATTGGATCCCTCCTCTCGAGCTAGGAGGCGGAAACGGGGCTCCTCTCGATGTGGGCGGGACGCTCGTGTTCCTCTCGAGTGGCGACGGGTATGTCGAGAAATTTCTTGAGTTGCTGCAAGGGTGTGAAGGACCCTTTGGAAGTTCCAGACGTTAGGTGTGATTAGCCTCGAGACGCCTCAGCGGAAATGGGCCTCATCTCACCTGGAGGGGAGAACCTCCTGGATTTTCTCGAGTTGCGGCAGGTGCTCTCGACCTACGACCGGGACGTCAAGTACGCGCTCTGGTGGCCTCAGGAAAGGCCAGTCCCCTTGCGAGTTGCTCGGGGATCACTCGGGATTCCTCTCTCGTCGATGCCGGGGCCTAAGACCTTGTGTGGAGTCGGTGCCGGAACCTGAGGATTCCACTCCAGTGCTGACATGGATCTTGGGGTACTTCTGGAGTCTCCCCAGTGGAGTCAGTCCTCGTCTCGAGTGGGGGCATGCACGAGCGAATTTCTCCCGAGCTGTAGCAGCAATGTCACACTTCTATTCGCATGGATCAAGGGATCTGTGGCTTTCCCTCGAGGCTTTCCCACAAGGCTTTCCCACGAGGATTTCCCACAGGGCTGTCGCACGTGCCACCGTGGTGTGAGTCGATCCTCGGCTTGAAAGTCGAGGCAGTGCAGGGAAAACAGGTTTTCCTGGAATGGACTGAGAAATCTGGGGGACTCTGGGAATGGGGGAACGACCCTGGAGTTCCTCTCGCCTTTCCTGTGGAGAGTGCCTCCTCTTGAGATTCAACGGGAACGCTGGAATTTCTTTCCCGACCACGCAGGGAAAGGATCCCTCCTCTCGAGCTAGGAGGCGGAAACGGGGCTCCTCTGGATGTGGGCGGAACTCTCGTGCTTCCTCTCGAGTGGAGACGAGTATGTCGGGAAACTTCTTGAGTTGCAGCAAGGGTGTGAAGGACCCGTTGGAAGTTCCAGAGGTTAGGTGTGATTAGCCTCGAGACGCCTCAGCGCAAATGGACCTCATCTTGCCTGGAGGGGAGAACCTCCTGGATTTTCTCGAGTTGCGGCAGGTGCTCTCGACTTACGACGGGGAACACAGGGACCCCCTCTGGTGGCCTCAGGAAAGGCCAGTCCCCATGCGAGTTGCACGGGGCCCTCTAGGGATTCCTCTCCCGTCGATGCCGGGGCCTAAGACCTTGTGTGGAGTCGGTGCCGGAACCTGAGGATTCCTCTCCAGTGCTGACATGGATCTTGGGGTACTTCTGGAGTCTCCCCAGGGGAGTCAGTCCTCGTCTCGAGTCGGGGCATGCACGTGCGCTTTCGTCCGAGCTGTAGCAGCAGTGTTGAGCTTCCCTTCGCGAGGATCAAGGGATCTGTGGCTTTCCCTCGAGGCTTTCCCACGACGCTTTCCCACGACGCTTTCCCACAGGACTGTCCCACCTGCCACCTTGGTGTGAGTCGAACCTCTTCTTGAAAGTCGAGGCAGTGCAGGGAAAACAGGTTTCCCTGGAATGGACTAAGACATCTGTGGGACTCTGGGAATGGTGGCACGACCCTGGAGTTCCTCTCGCCTTCCCTGTGGAGAGCGCCCCCTCTTGAGATGCGATGGGAACGCCGGGAATTCTTTCCCGACCACGCAGGGAAAGGATCCCTCCTCTCGAGCTAGGAGTCGGAAACGGGGCTCCTCTGGATGCGGGCGGGACTCTCGTTCTTCCTCTCGAGTGGAGACTGGTATGTTGGTGATCTGCTTGAATTGCAGAAAGGGTGTGAAGGACCCTTTGGAAGTTCCAGAGGTTAGATGTGATTAGACTTGAGAGAACTCAGTGAAAATGGGCCTCATCTCGCCAAGAAGGGAGAACCTCCTGGATTTTCTCAAGTTGCGGCAGGTGCTCTCGACTTACGACGGGGACCTCAGGGACCCGCTCTGGTGGCCTCAGGAAAGGCCAGTCCCCATGCGATTTGCTCGGGGTCCTCTCGGGATTCCTCTCCCATCGATGCCAGGGCCTAAGACCTTGTGTGGAGTCGGTGTCGGAAACTGAGAATTCCTCTCTAGTTCTGACATGGATCTTGGGGTACTTCTGGAGTCTCCCCAGGGTAGTCAGTCCTCGTCTCGAGTGGGGGCATGCACGTGCGCTTTCCTCCCGAACTGTAGCAGCAGTGTCGCGCTTCCCTTCGCGTGTATCAAGGGATCTGTGGCTTTCCCTCGAGGCTTTCCCACGAGGCTTTCCCACAGGTCTGTCCCACATGCCACAGTGGTGAGAGTCGATCCTCGGCTTGAAAGTCGAGGCAGTGCAGGGAAAACAGGTTTCCCTGGAATGGACTGAGACATCTGGGGGACTCTGGGAATGGGGCACGACCCTGGAGTTACTCTCGCGTTTCCTGTGGAGAGCGCTTCCACTTGAGATGCGACGGGAACGCCGGGAATTCTTTCCCGACCGCGTAGGGAAAGGATCCCTCCTCTCGAGCTTGGAGGCGGAAACGGGGCTTCTCTGGATGTGGGCGGGACTCTCGTGCTTCCTCTCGAGTGGAAACAATATATCGGGGAACTTCTCGAGTTGCAGCAAGGGTGTGAAGGACCCTTTGGAAGTTCCAGAGGTTAGGTGTGATTAGCCTCGAGACGCCTCAGTGGAAATGGGCCTCATCTCGCCTGGAGGGCAGAACCTCCTGGATTTTCTCGAGTTGCGGCAGGTGCTTTCGACTTACGATGGGAACCTCAGGGACCCGCTGTAGTGGCGTCAGGAAAGGCCAGTCCCCATGCGAGTTGCTCGGGGGCCTCTCGGGATTCCTCTCCCGTCGATGCAGAGGCCTAAGATCTTGTGTGGAGCCGGTGCCGGAAAATGAGGATTCCTCTCCAGTGCTGACATGGATCTTGGGGTACTTCTGGAGTCTCCCCAGGGGAGTCAGTCCTCGTCTCAAGTGGGGGAATGCACGTGCACTTTCCTTCCGAGCTGTAGCAGCAGTGTCGCACTTCCCTTCGCGTGGATCAAGGGATCTGTGGCTTTCCCTCGAGGCTTTCCCACGAGGCTTTCCCACAGGGCTGTCCCACGTGCCACCGTGGTGTGAGTCGATCCTCGGCTTGAAAGTCGAGGCAGTGCAGGGAAAAGAGGTTTCCCTGGAATGGACTGAGACATCTGGCGGACTCTGGGAATGTGGCACGACCCTGGAGTTCCTCTCGCCTTTCCTTTGGAGAGCGCCTCCACTTGAGATGCGACGGGAACGCCGGGGAATTCTTTCCCGACCACGCAGGGAAAGGATCCCTCTTCTCGAGCTAGGAGGCGGAAACGGGGCTCCTCTGGATATGGGCGTGACTCTCGTGCTTCCTCTCGAGTGGATTCGGGTATGTCGGGGAACTTCTTGAGTTTCAGCAAGGGTGTGAAGGACCCTTTGGAAGTTCCAGATGTTAGATGTGATTAGCCTCGAGACACCTCAGCGGAAATGGGCCTCATCTCGCCTGGAGGGGGAGAACCTCCTGGATTTTCTCAAGTTGCGGCAGGTGCTCTGGACTTACGACGGGGACCTCAGGGACCCGCTCTGGCGGCCTCAGGAAAGGCCAGTCCCCTTGCGAGTTTTTCGGGGGCCTCTCGGGGCCTCTCGGGTTTCCTCTCCGTCGATGCTTGGGCCTAAAACCTTGTGTGGAGTCAGTGCCGGAACCTGAGGATTCATCTCCAGTGCTGACATGGAGCTTGGGGTACTTCTGGAGTCTCCCCAGGGGAGTCAGTCCTCGTCTCGAGTGGAGGCATGCACGTGCGCTTTCCTCCCGAGCTGTAGCAGCAGTGTCACGCTTCCCTTCGCGTGGATCAAGGGATCAGGGGCTTCCCTCGAGGCTTTCCCACAGGGCTGTCCCACGTGCCACCGTGGTGTGAGCCGATCCTCGGCTTGAAAGTCGAGGCAGTGTAGGGAAAACAGGTTTCCCTGGAATGGACTGAGACATCTGGGGACTCTGGAATGTGGCACGACCCTGGAGTTCCTCTCGCGTTTCCTGTGGAGAGCGTTCCACTTGAGATGCGACGGGAAGCCGGGAATTCTTTCCCGACCGCGTAGGGAAAGGATGCCTCCTCTCGAGCTAGGAGGCGAAAACGGGGCTCCTCTGGATGTGGGCGGGACTCTCGTTCTTCCTCTCGAGTGGAGTCGGGTATGTCGGGGAACTTCTTGAGTTGCAGCAAGGGTGTGAAGGACCGTTTGAAAGTTCCAGAGTTTAGGTGTGATTAGCCTCGAAACGCCTCAGCGGAAATGGGCCTCATCTCGCCTGGAGTGGAGAACCTCCTGGATTTTCTCGAGTTTCGGCAGGTGCTCTCGACTTACGACGGGGACCTCAGGGACCCGCTGTGGTTGCGTCAGGAAAGCCAGTCCACATGCGAGTTGCTCCGGGTTCTCTGGGATTCCTCTCACGTCGATGCCGGGCCATAAGATCTTGTGTGGAGCCAGTGCCGGAACCTGAGGATTCCTCTCCAGTGCTGAATGGATCTTGGGTACTTCTGGAGTCTCCCAGGGGAGACAGTCCTCGTCTCGAATGGGGCATGAACGTGCGCTTTCCTCCCGAGCTTTAGCAACAGTGTCGGGCTTCCCTTCG
>NW_017200492.1:0-19362 GCF_001704415.2 Capra hircus
GGGTGAGAGGAATCTTTATACACACATTTAAAATGAAAATATCAGTCTTGAAGAAGAAATTGGAAAGACTTTTGCTTTCAAGAGAACATACCATACATTAAAATACAAAGAAAACAATAATTAGAAAATTTAAATTAAAAATAAATATAAATTAAATAATGATTGGCCTGAAAACATTTAACGGTAACATATTAGGCTAATGAAAGTATATATACATATATATATATACATACACATATACATGTATATATATTGCATTTCACATTGTTCCACTATACAATTTTTTTAATTGAAAAAAATGAGAACTGTAAGCAAACATTTGCAAGATATTTCTTTCTTTACTAAAGAAAATAAAAGTGATACACAAAGTTTAAGAGAAACTGTCTGAAGATACAGGGAAAGATTTGAGGCCTACACTAGCCTATTTTATACTTATGGAACAAGACAGAGATAAATTTGAATACAAAAAGTTCCTAAGAGGCCACAACCTCTTTGGTAGCATAGTGGTGAACATGGCTACTTTTCATAAAAGGGCACAACAGTGAACAATGTTTACTTATGCATAATAATTTAAATACTAATAAATTTATATCTCCCCAACCACAGCAATTCTGATATCCTTTACAAAGATCGGCAGGAAAGGTATTCAGAGTGTTGTTGGAATGAAAGGTGATTGTTGGAAGCTGGTGTGACTAAAGCCTTTTTTTACTTACTTTCATGGTCACCTAACCATGGATACTAGGTTGGCAACCTCTCTGAAACAAGGATTTGTGTCTATTTAAACAGACGTATTCCTTGGTGACTTAGCAGTAAAGAATCTGCTTGCCAGTGCAGAAGACCAGGTTCGATCCCTGGGTTGGAAGATCCCCTGCAGAAGGAAATGGTAATCCATTGCAATATTCTTGCCTGGGAAATCCCATGGACAGAGGAGTCTGGTGGGCTACAGTCCACGGGTCACAAAAAGTCAGACATAACAGTGAATAAACAACAACAACAACATCATCAACAGCAGAAAACATCCTGGCACTTGCATGAGCTCATTAAATATTTACCCAAAGAAAAATGCAGCAATGGGAGCTCAAAAATGGCACCAAAAATCAAAGCAATGGATAGGATAGCCATGGCTTCTTGAACCTTATATTAACAGCGAGTGTCTTAGAATGAGTTTTCATGGAGTAGATTTGTCCTCTGTAGAGTAGCACTGTTTTGGGGATCATTTGAAGTGATTCTTCTCTCTTAGGTTGATTTCTAGCATAATTTTTCATGGAACAATCCATACCTCACTCACCCTGCCTCATTAGGGTGACTTCACCTACAGCTTTTGGGTAAGATTCTTCAAATTTAATTATCTATCCCTGCTAACTTCCATGGCATTTCCTCCAGAGGAAAGTCTCAAAATTTCCCTTCCCCAATCCTGTGATAGCCCTCACTTTCTACTCCAGAGATAAAAATGGCTTTATATCTTCTGATTTTTCTAGGAAACAGTGCCTGTGCCCAACTATTACAGAAAATTCTTTTCAAATTATATGATAGTTATCTTTATCTGGTTCAAAATAGGATAATAACTACTGATACCTGCCTCTCTCTGTGAGCTTCTAGGTACTCTTTTTTTTTTCTCCAAAGATGTTTTAGAGTGGGAGCTTCTTCTCATTTCTTTTTTTCCTCTCTGTTTTTTCTTGGATGACATCACCAACTCAATGGACATGAGTTTGAATAAACTCTTGGTGTTGGTGATGAACAGGGGACCTGGAATACTGCAGTCCATGGGGTCACAAAGAGTTGGACCACTGAGGGACTGAACTGAACTGATTTTTCTTGGCACTTAGCTTAAGTGTAAATGAATATCCCTCAACTATGGGAAATTTTCCTTAATAGTTTATTTTGTAATTCCCTCCCCTCTTTTCTGTTTCTTTTGGTTGGAATTCTTATTGTTGAATAGATATTGAATTCTGATGTTGAATAAATGTTGAATAGATATTGGATTCCTAAGACAAATGCTCCAGTTTCTTAACACTTTAAAAAAAAAAAAACTTATCTCTATCTTTTTATTGTTAAATTTTTATTTTGTGGGATATTTTTTCCAAAATTATTTCCACCAAAACCTCTGGATAATTACTCATTTCTTCTATTATATATATATATATATATATTTCTAGAGGTTTTTGTGGGTTTGTGAATTCTCCTTCTTTATAATGCCTGTTCATGTTTCATGGATAAAGTATCCTCTCTTGTTTTTTGAGAACTTTATAGTATGTGTAATATATTTTCTTCTACGCATTGCATTGTTTCTTTTCTTCTTGATTTCTTTTTATTCTCTCTGCTTTTGGTTTCTGTTCCCTGCTGCTGTAACTCAAAGATGTGGGGTTCAGTGGCCCATGCATATTTCCATAATCCTGTTGTCAAACCCAAGTTCACACGTAGGATGCACAGTGACACCGGACAAACCTAAACAAGAGTTTTGAACAGAGAAAAGTTTGTTAGTCAAGGAGGCAGCAACACAGACAATGGGAGACCTAGGCTTGTCTCAAATACCATCTGGTTGGCTGGCTAGGGTGTAATATTTTTAAAGGCCAAAGAGCAAGAGTAAGGAGGAGTGGTCTCTGTGAGGCCAGCTTGCCCATAGGATCTCAGTAGCAGACATTTTGACACCACCTTGTGACTTAGTTTGTCCCTAATGGTCGTGATTATGCTCTAAGTTCCTACTAAACAAGCTCATTAACGTCTGGAGATCCTTTAACTTCCCTCTAGGAGAGGGCAGAAGCAATAGTGGAGGCATTTTATCATTTCTTTCGGGACTATATGATGGTTTAGAAGTTTAAAGTTTTCAACTAACACTCCAGATGTCATTGATTAAGTCTATTCAAGGGAAGCTGATTGAAGCCTTAGAATATTATCTCAATAGTTTAGGGTTATGAATCAGGGTACTGATTTAAGATAACAATCATGTTAAAGGTTATGATGGGTTTAATTTTAAGCAGACAGAAAAGCTTAAGAGCTAGTGAACAAGTTAAAGAAGCAAGAAGGAAAACAAGGTTTTTCTGGGTCTGTTATAGCAGGATAAGAAAGGGACTAGAGGTTAATCATAAACTTGGCAGAGTGACTCAGATTTAGGAAAAAATTGGGTTTCAATCTCCCATGTTCAGTATGGTGCTGCCTATGACCCTTTGGTTTAATTTACCAACACATGGATTTGCACATAAGACAGTCTGACTCAAGTCTACTCTACTATTCTGAGAAATTTACAGTCTCTAATCTAACATATTACTATTTACAGATAGCCAGAAATGGAAGAAACATAAATGTCTGTCGAAAGGGCAATGGATAAAGAAGATGTGGTACATACATAACAGAATGTTATTCAGCTATAAAATAACAAAATAATTCCATTTGCAATAACATGGATGGACTGAGAGATTGCCATACAGAATGAAGTAAGTCATACGGAGAAAGGCAAATCTCATATGATAGCGCTTATATGTGGAATGCAAAAAAAAAAAAAAAAAAAAGACTGCAAATGAACTTATCTATAAAACAGAAATGAAAGTGCAGATGTAGAAAATAAACATGGTTATCAAGTGTAGAAGAATGAGGGATAAATTGGAAGATTAGGATTGACAGATAAATATTACTATATATAAAATATATAAAATAGATAGCTAATTAAAACTTACTGAATATTGTATAGACCACTACTCAATACTTTGTAATGGCCTATATGGGAAAATAATCTAAAAAAGAGTGATATATGTATATGTGTAATATATGTACTTTGCTGTACACTCAAAGCTAATAAAACAATGTAAATCAATTATACACCAATAAAAATTCAAAAAAAAAAAAAAAAGAAAAAGAAAAAGGAAGAGCCTGTAGTACTATGCTTGCTCTTAATGTGGAATGTCTAGGAGAATCATCCCTAGAAGACAGGCTACCTATTCTTGCTCCAGTTTAACATGTTCAAACTTGCAAATGCTACTCCCATTTGTAAGAATGTCAGTTACAATGCTGTCTACAAGAAATGGTCATTTGATCAACAGATTTTTGCTGTTAATTTACATTGGGGGAAAAAAGAATGACAGACAGCAATTAACTTATCAGATCAGATGCAGAAGGCTAGGCATCTAACATAGATCAATGTGAATTTTCCAAAGTCAATAGATAATTTATATCTTAAGTAATTAGAAAACCCAACCAGAATTGATTACAAGATACCTTGTGCTGGCATTGAGACAATTTGATCTGTACGTAAATTTTACATGCATGCTTTGTAAGTATTATAAAATGCATGTTATTATGCATTTTAATAATTTTATATAAAATTTGGATGTATTTATAAAGCACTGATCAAAGACAGCACTAACAGTTAAAGAGAAAGGTACTTTAAAAAAGCTTGATTCAGGATATAATTACAACAAGATTCTAGTGTACAAGTAAAGAAAATGTATATAATGGGATATATTAAACATAGGCAAATGTATAAAACACTATACACATGCCTGTGAACATAAAATATGCAAAATAAGAAATGGAGACTGTTCACTACAAAAGATTTACTGCACATACCCTTCTACCTAATAAAAATGACCACACCATCATTCCATATTAAATGTAATGAGTACCAGTCTTTCATAGCTAGTCAAATCCACAAATGAATCTTTAAGTGAAAAAAATCAAGTCAATCTAATTATGTATACAAAAACAGTATCTGTGAAGAACTGTTTGCATGGAGGAAGTTTATGTTAGCAAGAAATGAAAAATAGTTTTTGTTTAGAGATCTATAACACTGAGAAAAAGTCAGGCATAGCAGACAATTTGAAATAAAATAGAAATCTGCCTTTACCCATGTTAAGCCTGAAGTAATAAAAAAATATCTTGTTGGAAGTGAACTGGAAAAAGAATGATACTTAGGGAAGATGTAAGGCTATAAGATATATCTGACATGATCTCTATAGCACAGAAAAGAAGACAGTGTTATTTAAACAAATATTAATGCATTCACTTTTGCAATATAAAGATGTGGTAGGGCAGAAGGATTCATTTCAGCAGTTTGCACTATTACACAAAGGATTTAAAATATTTTGTTGCATAAAAGGAATTTGCAAGTTGATCTCTAGTTTCAATTAACTTTGAAACTCACTTTAATAATGTCACATAAATTTTCTTACTAGCTTCTGTGAACTGACTTTAGTTGTTAATTGGAAGAGTACCCCTGAATTTGAGGAAAATAAGAATGATAAGTAACAGGACAGAAGTGGGTCTGCACAAAATACTGGAAGGTAGGAGCCCAAAATGAAGGAGGGCAAAAGAGGAATGTATTGTGATTCAGAGAGTCAAAAGAACTTTAAGAACGTTGGTGTCATGGGATCAGTTTGAAGCCATATCATCTTTTGCACAGTGCTGTATTCCTCCTCTAATGTGTCTGAAAATTCCATTAAAGTCAGTTTCCTATGCATGATGCATAGCAAGAACCTACATAATGTGCTTGTTGACAGAGTAAATGGAAAGCTGTACTCAAGCACAGTGAATGAATTTGGAAGACAAGACAGCAGCTTCAGGAGTAAAGATGAGACAGAATTGAATAGGATCTTAAATTCCTGATCTCAGAGCAGGAATTCACTGTAAGATTTTCTTTCATTAAACCTTGTGAAAATCATGGAGGGGGTTTGATTGTTTTTAATATAAGGAATAATCATAATAACTGTTATTATTATTGTGTTCTAAGTGTAGGGGAAGAGAGTAAGTACCCTTCTCTGGGTCTTTAAGGATCCCCTCAAACGCACCTGTGAAAATTACACTAGGAGAGATGTATGGAAAGATTAAATATACTCACAGATACTAGAGAGAGGTGCCTGGTATGCCCAGAGGGCACTCAAAGTCACCCAAAAGCCTGAGGTTTGGTCAGAGCAGGCAGAAAGAGAGCAGGACAAAGACCTTTGGGCAAACGCCTTTATTGAGTGTGTCATGGGCATCGTAGTCCGTGACACATGGGAATCATTTTTGATGGATAATTTTAATGTAACTGGATCAACATCGAAAGGAGGAAAGAGTAAAATGAAGAAGTCATCATGAAGCTTATTGTTTAAACACACATCTTGGGTTCCCAGAAATGGACAATAGCTAGCTAAAAATTCAAAACAAGCAGGGAGGGTATTGACATTCAGGGAGTCATTGAGGCAACAAATATTAATTACTCTTTAGATTATAATCATAATTTAAAATTTATTGACCATTTGCTAAGTTCAGGGTTCTGTTCTAAGTCCTTTTGTTTGTATTAGCTCACATAATCCTCAGAGCACTATTGTGCTCTATTATTTATCCCCACTTACATTGAGGAAACCAGGCAGGCAGAGATTCTCTAAAGTTTATCATACATTGTCAAAATGATGAGACAGTTTTAGGTAAAATAAATCATTACCCCCAGAATACTCAAAGCAGAAGGACACAGAATTGCTTAATATACATTGTTCCACTTTAGGCAACCAATGAAGCTGGCTTGAGGATAAAAATGTGTTTTTCAGCATAAGTCCTCCAGGCCCAGAGAAGTGGTCAGAGAGGGAGGAAAAAAAAAAAAAAAAAAAAGTTTTTTTTTTTCTTACAAAGTTCTAGAAATTGAAAGTTTCTCAGTGAGTAGCTGTTCCCTTTTCCAGGGTATCTTCCCAACCCAGGGATCAAACTCAGGTCTCCTGTACTGTAGGAAAGATTCTTTACCAGATGAGCCACCAGGGAAGAATATTGGGGTGGGTAGCATATCCCTTCTCCAGGGGATCTTATCGACCCAGGAATAGAACTGGGGTCTCCTGCATTGTAGGCGGATTCTGGATGCTGACTATTAAATTAGCCATGAACAAAAATTATACAGAGGACAAAGGTCAAAATTCAACACATTCTACAATTTGACTATGGAAGAAAATAAAGAGAACCACAGGATGAAATAAAGAGTTACTTCTTGTTGCTTGTTTAGTTGACTGGTTTGAATTGTTTTCAACTTTAGAAAAACCACATTTTAAAAGTAAAAAGGAAGAAGTCAGGTGAGAGGCAAATGATTGAAGTGAAGTGAGTGAAGTCGCTCAGTCGTGTCCGACTCTTTACGACCCTGTGGACTGTAGCCTACCATGGGATTCTCCAGGCATGAACACTGGAGTGGGTTGCCATTTTCCTTCTCCAGGGGGTCTTCCCAACCCAGGGATTGAACCCAGGTCTCCCGCATTGGAGGCAGGCGCTTTAAGAATGTGTAATTGATGGAGCAATTTCCCTGCTGCAGCTGCTGCTGCTGTCGCTTCAGTCGTGTCCAACTCTGTGTGACCCCATAGACGGCAGCCCACCAGGCTCTGCTGTCCCTGGGATTCTCCAGGCAAGAACACTGGAGTGGGTTGCCATTTCCTTCTCCAATGCATGAAAGTGAAAAGTGAATGTGAAGTCGCTCAGTTGTGTCCGACTCTTAGCGACCCCATGAACTGCAGCCTACCAGGCTCCTTGTTCATGGGACTTTCCAGGCAAGAGTACTGGAGTGGGTTGCCATTCCCTTCTCTGAGGAGGCAACAAATTAGGGGTCAAGAATAGGAATAGGCAGAAAATTTAGCCTTAGAGACAAGAAAGTTATATTAACTAGAATATACTTTGGAATAGAGAGAGAAATGATCACAATGATAAATAAGGAAGATTCAGGAGACATCTGGTTTCAGCAAGACTTTATTGAACACATAACTTTGTTCTTAGCACTGCACATGTTACAAGAAGGACTTCAGAGAGATCGAAGATGCTTTATGCCCTTAACGTGTTGTCTGGTTATAATATTCAATCTATTGGAGGCTTGAAATGGTAGAGATGAGAGAAGTTATAGTCATTCAGACAAGATCATAATTCTGTTTTAGTTATTTGTTTTTTTTAGATGCAAGGAAAGGAAAATAGCTCCAAAAGTAAGTGTCTTGATAAAAACATAACCTTACAAAAGCCTAACAGGCTTTGCTTTGCTTTTCTTATTATTTATACCTTATTTCACGTAAAATCAGGAAATATAACAGGACATTTTAAGATAAAGAGTATTTTTCCTTTCAAATTGAAATTGTCTCATTAGGAAAAGATAATATAAAAACATAATTTTATAAAAATTATCACATATTTACCCCATTTCTTAAGCAAGAGAAAAAGTAATACTGAATCAAAGTTTTTGTTTTATCATAGTAAGATTTATATTGTGATTATGAAAAGTCAAACTATATATACATACAAATGTTAATATTTTTCTGAAATAAAAACAATATCTTAAAATGATAATATAGCATATACTAGAAATCATATAATATTTCTAAAAGAAAAGGCTTTTAGCTTATTTGAAATTGTGGATCATTCCCTTACCACTATGTCTTACTTGTATTAAAATTTAAATATAGTAATCCCAACATGCACTTGAAGCACCAGATGTTACTGTTTTAGACATGATACATTTATCACTGTAGATAATTAATAAATGTGAGGAAATAACTGAACATTCTGTTAAAATTATTTCCCAGGAAAACTATGACAAAATTGATGGTGTTAGTGAAATCAAGTAAGACCCTGTGAGGCCTTCTTGGGCATGAAAGCCCTTCTGTGTCTCCCATTTCTCAATTGTTGAAAAAAAGATTTTCAACTTCCTAGACCTTCTCTTAGTTTCAAGGGGCAGATTTAAACAGTTCCTTATTAGGAAAGTGAGAGAATGCAGAAATAAATAGTGCAGGAATGGGGCCTGGCCTGGGAAGGTGCATAACAATCTTATATATATCTCTGAGTTATTCTACAGAAACAAAGGTCCCCAACCAAAAGGAGAATATTAACTTCAGACTGAGCACAAGCTTGTGGACCTTAGAATGGTTGGAACCAGAGACTGATGATTGAGATTTCTAGAATACCACCAACCAATCAAAGGAGAATTATATACTTTGCGGCCCCTCCCCTGAAATTTTCCGTATAAAAACTTACTCTTATAAACCCATTAGGGAGGTTGAATCTTTTGAGCATGAGCCTCCCTATTCTCTTTTCATGGACCTTGCAGTACATCTTTCTCTGCTCTAAACTCTGACATTTTAGTTTGTTTGGCTTTACTGTGTGCTAGGCACAGGAACTTGGGTTCAGCAACAATGGAATCTCATCACTGTAAATAATATTCATACATATACATAGAGCAGAGAAAACCATGTTTATATTACCAACTTAATTTTAATTTTTTAAGAATCAAAGATTCCATCATATTTTTGCCTTATTTTAAGGACAATTTACAACAGTTCATTGTAAATAATTTAAAAAACACTTAAAACACAGGAACGCTAGTATTAAGGAAACAAGTTCAAAACCATCTTGTGCAACCCACTCTTTCACAGATGATGGAAAGAAGTCTATTAATAAAAATATTTGACTTGTCATCTAATAATCTTGACTACATATTAAGTATTTATTACATAATATTATGGGGTTTCCCTGGTGGCACTAGTGGTAAAGTACTTGCTTGCCAGTATACATAGATGTAAGAGATGTGGGTTCGATCCCTGGGTCAGGAAGATCCCTTTTAGAAGGACAGGGCAACCCACTGCAGGATTCTCACCTGGAGAATCCCATGGACAGAGGAGTCTGGCAGGCTACAGTCCATAGGGTTGCAAAGAGTTGAATACAACTGAAGCAACTTAGTACCCATGCACACACATACATAATATCATAATGTCCCTTATTGGCAAATTATGTGTGTGTAAGCCCCATAGTATATTTGATCTATAGTTAAATAAGACAAAAGCAATTAAAAATATATTTGTGTATGTATGTCTTTGGATTTAAACATTCTCTATATCTACTTTTTCCTCTTTTATCACAAACAGTAATCATGGAAAAATGTACAAAACCATAAAATACATTCTTAATATTTTTGTCCTTTACAATTCTGACAATTTTTTTAGCATTTGATTAATATTTAGATTGTATTTACTTGCATGTTTATAAAATATATATTAAAACATATATTATTTAAGGTATTTACTTTACTACAAAATAATATTTTCTCACATCATTAATATGGTCGAACAAGGAATGTCCTATATTCTTGTCATTGACTGGTTTTCTTTATCAGCTAGCTAACTGTCCTAGTGCTGCCATCATTCTGGAGAATTTGGTCCATTAGAAATTCCCATGACAATGTTTTATTTTGGATTATTCAATTCTGGTGAACACTATCCACATTCTACTAGCTCACATGGCATTTTGGGTCACTGAATCATCTTAAACTATGTCTATCAGAAGTATTAAATGCAAACATTCTATTTTGAATACATCCTTCTCACACTTTTATCCATTACCCGATTGCTCTGGAGCAAGTATTGCCAGATCATGTCTGTCAAGCAAAACATGCAGATCAGGTCATGACAATTTGTGGCTTTCTATTAGAGCTATGCAGTCAAAGCAATGTGGCAATATTGCTATAATATCTGGGTCATTTTATTCTCCTCCTATCCAAAGAGAAATTTAAAACTGCCTAGATAAATGGCCCTCCTGTGTCCTCTCTCTGAAAGAAAGTAGGCTGAGAAAAATATTACGTTATTTCCTGAGATTGTTTCATGTTGATTACCTGCATAAGCAGAGCGAATGGAAACTGTCAGGCAGATGAGACCTGAACAGAGCATGATGACAACTAATTAATAATTTTTGGCACATGTACAGTGTCACCATAACGCAAAAATCCTCAGTTAAAAATAAAACCTTGTTCTGAAATAGATTTATGTTGTGGAATGAGGCAACTGGACAAAATGACAATAAAGTTAGACAAAATGGCTGAGATCAAAAAAAAAAAAAAAAGAAAAGCAAACTCGTAGTAAGCTCTGTGAAACGTGTGGAAAACTTGAGCTACCAGGGAAGCCCTATAAAAAGAGAAGTGAAGAGAAATGAAATCACTCCAGTCCATGTCCAACTCTTTGCAACCCCATGGACAGTAACCTGCACCAGGCTCCTCCGTCCATAAAAAGAGAAGCCAACTATTAATAACATCGAAAAAGATGGAACTACTCTAACATTAATAAAAGGGAAATCCTGGAATAACTATGAAATAATTTTAAAATTGAGTTTTAAGAATCTCAAAAACAGAACTAAAATTTGCATAGAGAAATAAGCAATTTTAAAACCAAAACAAACAGTATGGAAAAAGGCCACATATTGTTCGTTACTCTGACTGTGGAAAAAAAAAAAAAAAAAAACCTCAGTGTCATAAAATAAACAACTATAATTTCATGAATTCTATGGGTCAGGAATTTAAATAAACCTTCGCTTCTATTCTGATGGATGCAAGCTGTCTCAGTTCAAAGACTAGGGTCTAGAGACATTTAGATGCCTTGTTCAGTCACATGTCTAACGTTAGACTGAGAAGAAAATTAGAATATCTGGATCTAGAATTGCTGTGTTTCCTCAAGTATATTTATCTCTGCCTGTTCTCCAGATATTCTTTTTACCATGGTGGCTTCCAGCAGCCAGACTTCCGACATGGTGGCTCAGGTTTTCAAAGTTTTGGAAAAGAAGGTAAGTGGGAAGCTCCTTTTTTTAGACACTGCTTATTTTCCAGGATGAGAGGCAATATTACAGGAAGCTGTATCTTCATTTTTTCAACTGTAAATATCTGGACATCTGAGGCCTGCAGCAGTTGGAGTACTCTTGAGCATTATTTTTTCTTTGTATGTGATTGCTACACATAGCTTTCCTCAGAGGATGGATTTAGAATAGCCAGACATCTTACCTGGTAGTCCATAATTCTAAAATTTCAGAGAGAAAGAAAGAGTGAGACAGAGACAGAGAGACAAACTGAGAAAGGACAAAGAGAAGCAGAAGCTCTGTTTCCTTTTATGAGATAGCTTCAAAACTCTTTTCTTCTATGTTGTGTGTTTATAAGTGTGTAACCAAACTTATCTGATTTTTACAGGGACACAAACCAGACTTCACCTTTTGTGAGAAAAATGTCAAAGAATGTGCAGACATTTTTTAAAAGTGTCACATGCAGATATGCAAAGAAACAATAAGAACATTTGGGAACATATTGAAAAATCTAGACTCAATTAGGCTGTAGAGAAAATACATTCTGATGCTTTTAACAAGGAATTGACCCAGATAGCAATGCATAAAATAAAGCAATAAAAAATATGACAAACTTAAAAAAAGTAAGAAATATTAACAAAACTTCAATACATACCTGATGTGTGTTATTATGGGGAGCGAGAATAGGGGCAATGGCAGAGTAATTATTCAAAGGCAAAATAAGAATTTATTGGAATTTATAAAATCATACTACTAATAATAACAAGTACATCATGAGAAACGCTGTGCTGGAAGAAGCACAAGCTGGAATCAAGATTGCCGGGAAAAATGCCAATAACCTCAGATATGCAGATGATACCACCCTTATGGCAGAAAGTGAAAAGGAACTAAAAAGCCTCTTGATGAAAGTGAAAGAGGAGAGTGAAAAAGTTGGCTTAAAGCTCAACATTCAGAAAACAAAGATCATGGCATCTGGTCCCATCACTTCATGGGAAATAGATGGAGAAACAGTGGAAACAGTGTCAGACTATTTTTGGGGGCTCCAAAATCACTGCAGATGTTGACTACAGCTATGAAATTAAAAGATGCTTACTCCTTGAAAGAAAAGTTATGACCAACCTAGATAGCATATTGAAAAGCAGAGACATTACTTTGCCAACAAAGTTCCGTGTAGTTCAGGCTATGGTTTTTCCTGTGGTCATGTATGGATGTGACAATTGAACTGTGAAGAAAGCTGAGCACTGAAGAATGATGCTTTTGAACTGAGGTGTTGGAGAAGACTCTTGAGAGTCCCTTGGACTGCCAGGAGATCCAACTAGTCCATTCTAAAGGAAATCAGCCCTGGGTGTTCTTTGGAAGGAATGATGCTAAAGCTGAAACTCCAGTACTTTGGCCACCTCATGCAAAGAGTTGACTCATTGGAAAAAACTCTGATACTGGGAGGGATTGGGGGCAGGAGGAGAAAGGGACGACAGAGGATGAGATGGCTGGATGGCATCACTGACTCGATGGACATGAGTCTGAGTGAACTCCGGGAATTGGTGATGGACAGGGAGGGCTTGTGTGCTATGACTCATGCGGTCGTGAAGTGTCGGACACGACTGAGCTACTGAACAGAACTGAACTGAATAATAATAACAAGTGTATAGATCGAGCTTCCCAGTTGCTCAGTGGTAATGAATCTGCTTGCAATGTGGGAGATATGGGTTTGATCCCTGGGGTAGAGAAGACCCCTAGGGAAGGAAGTGACAAACTACCCTAGTATTCTTGCCTGGAAAATTACATGGACAGAGGAGCCTGACAGGCTGCTGTCTATCAGGTCGCAAATGTTCAGACATGACTGAGCATACATGCACACATAGATGGAAAACTCATAAGTGCCAATAAAGATAAATAAATATGAATGCACACCCAGAAAAGAAAAGTAAAACTTCAGAGTATTAATGATAAAAAAAATATTAAAACTACCTGAAGGAAACAAAAGTGATATTCAAAGGAATGAAATAAGACTAATTGCAGAGTATACAGAGAATAATAGCAAAATAAGCAATCCCAGATGTAAGAAGACAATGAAGTAATGTCTTCAAAGTGTTGAAGGAAATTGTGTACCTGTGAATTCTATATTTAACCAACCATATTAATCAAGGCATAATTTTCAGATATTAAAAAGAATCTAGCAAAGTGTATAACCTACAATACCTTGATGAAGTATTTAGTGTAAAATATATTTATAGAGAAGAACAATGAAAGTGGGAAAAAAAGTGAGAAGCAAGGAATAATGCATGACAATGAATTCATTATAACATGGTATATCTGATTAATGACTACAAAAATATACTTAGTGTTTAAAAGTTGAAATCATAACTTTTTGCAAAAATTGCAAGGCTATAGGATGGGATGTTTACTCAATAAACAAGTAGTGCAGTTGGCCCTCTATATCCACAGGTTCCAATTCTGCACATTCTTTGAAAGGTGAATCAGAAAATGTTTTTATAAAACTCAGAAAGTTCCAGAAAGGGAAATCTGAATTTTCCTTTCTCTGGCAACTAGTTACATAGCATTTACATTGTATTTACAACTATTTACATTGTACTTACATTGTATTTAATAATATAAGTCATCCAGAGATTATTTAAAGTACATGGCAGATGATGTGTGTACATGATATGCAAATACTGTGTCATTTTATACAAGACTTAAGCATCCACTGATTTTGGTAACCTCATAGGGTCCTGGAACCAATCCCCTTGAGATATGGAGGTATGACCATATTAAAGTGCATGAATACAATTGTGTAAAAAAGAGAAGGAAAAATCAGAGTAAAAATAAAGATATATGTGTAAAGACTGTGAAGTCAGGAAAAGAAAGAGAGGACAAATTAAATGCACAATTAAAATAAAATAAAAATGAGAAAAAGTCAAGTGAATTTGGTAGTAATCGTAATGCACCAGATTAATTACCTATTAAATATAGAGATTAGTAAGACAAGTTGAAAAAGAAAGCCTCAGCTCACTCTGGCTTACCTTGAACATGCTTAATGAATATATCATAACACAGTTGAAAATAAAGTGATAAAATTAACCAGGAAAATACTATGATTCAAAAAAATGAAAAGGCTCTCTAAGCTGCTCATGTCCAAATCCCTAGGGCATGTGACTGTTTTAGGTTACCTGGCAAAAGAGAATAAATATTGCAGGTGAAATCAGGTTGTTAATCAAGACCGCAAAATAAAAAGATAAAAACTATATCATCCAGTTGGGTCTAAGATATAATCACAAAAATCCTTAAAGAGAGAAGTGTGAGGAAGAGAAGTTCCAAAGTAATGCAATATGAGAAAGGTCTGAATGGCTATTACTGATTTCGAAGGTGGAGAAATGGGTTCATGAACCAATCGACGTGGACAACCTCTAAAATCATGAGGAGCCATGAAAATAAATATTCTGTATTTGTTTACATTATCATGTAAACAAATTTAAGTAGAAATTTAAGTGTTTTTAATTCTAAAATAGTTTGATTAGTAATATGACTACAAAACTTTGAAATTGTTGGTCCTGATCTCTGTTTCTGATTTGACACTGCCGCCGAATTCTTAGGTATGAATTATTTTGACTTCCATACCACTGAACTCTTCTTTTCATCTTTCCTCATCAAGGATCTAGTTTAAGCATCCTCTAGAGAGAGATGGATTTAGAGATGGATTTTCTTTGTTAATCAGTTACATTGTGATATTCTTCAGGTTTCTGGTTTTGTACCTGTTGTTTCTTCTTAATTTTTCTTCAGGAAGATCTCATGCACTCAGCTCTGGTTTTTATACATATGGCTCCCAAATTCATATGCCTTTCAGATCTTTACTGAGTTCTGAAATTGTTCATTGGACTATTAAAATTTTCCACAGGAATCTCCAAGCCTATTTATTTTCCTTGGTATATCATCTCAGTACATGATGTCACCATCCTTCAGGATGCACAAACCAGAAAATTCAGAACCATCTCTAAAAATCCTTTTTACACATTGTGTGTGTGTATGTGTGTGTGTGTGTATGTTTTATTCAGTGGGAATTTTTAAGACTCAAGTAATTTTTAGCATCTCAAGTAAACCTTAGAGAACTGCTTATAGGTTGCAAGGCAGGGAGCTAGGTTATATAGGTTTTGCAGCAAAGGGCAGGTAGTCTGAATGTTAAAAGATTATTGTTAATTAAAGAAAACCAAATATCCCAATTAAGGAATTTAGCACTTCTTTATGTATGGGAAGAGTTAAGAGTCTAGGCTCACTGAAATCATTCCTTTGATATGCAATTCAGCTATCCAGGGGCTGGGGGTGGGGTGGGGGGGAGGGGTGGTAGCAGTATCCTGTGACTTCACATCATGAGTTCCCCAGGGCTTATCCTAGGGAATGGCTGCAGTTTGATGGCTGTTTTTATGGTGGGTCTTTCCTTTCTGTTTCTGAAAGGCTCAGGCAGCTCATCCTGGAGGACTGCAATTACTGATGACTGTGACATCCTTTGCTTACCTATATGGTAGGCAATATTCTATTTATCAACTCCCCCTCTTGGTTGGAAGCTTGACTGATGTCTGTGAGACATTTCATGACCAATTTGTTTTTCTTTTCATTTTTTTTTCTCCCCAAAGTGCTGGGAGGCTTTTCTCAGGTCAGGGAAATATTCTTGTTGAATTTCTAGATTATTGTGCAATTTCTAGATTATACCCTGCTCATAAAAGATTCTCTGGACTTTTAGTCTTATTAGTCTATTATGATCCAGGAAATATTTTCCCTTGTTGCCTCTTCCCACACCTAGAATCACCCTAATACAATTATTGTATGAGTCATAAATATTATTTCCTTAAAAATATTAAACCATCATTAATTTTGTTGAAGGCCTGGTTATGCACTAGTAAAAATTCCTCTTACTCATCCTTTAACAGTTAATGAACAAATCCTGCCAGATGTACATGTTCATATAGCTCCTTTTAAATTTTAGTTTGTTTTTACTCCTGACCTTTCAACTCCTTGAGGGCAGCACTGCTTCATTTCTTTTTCTTCTACTTTCCCTTCCCCTCCTCCTCCTCCTTCTTCTCTTTCTCTTCTCCATCTTCTTTTTTTTTCTTCTAATGCTTGGCAGAGGACTTGGCCTATGATGACTGTTTAATTAAAAATGTTTTGGGAGTCCTTGGGATAGAAGTTTTCTTCTATGTATTTACTCTGAATACTCTGATACTATGATAGTCACAAAACAGTTTCTATGAAATTGCATAGGTCTATTTATGTAGTTCAAAGATAGATTCAATAGTTCTTTAAATGTTATTCCCTCTCTACATGCTGCCTTCAATCTTATTGTTAAGATTATGAGAGGGTTTTTGGTTTGTGTGCTTGTTTCTTGTTTTCAAATCTTAGATGTGATAACTTTTGTGTTTTTTTTTTTTTTTTCATTTTAAATGTCATTTATTTAATTGTAAGCTTATATAATTTAATTATTTTGGGAGTTGATCCAAACACGTTTTATTTAAAAAACTTATTTAAAATTGCCATGAAGAGACTATGAATGAACCAAAGGTTATATTTCAGTCTTTCATGATCTTTTTTTTTTTTTTTTTTTTTTTTTATTTTGGCAATTTATTTTTTTATTTATTTATTTTTTTAATTTTTAAAATCTTTAATTCTTACATGCGTTCCCAAACATGAACCCCCCTCCCACCTCCCTCCCACAACATCTCTCTGGGTCATCCCCATGCACCTGCCCCAAGCAAGCTGCACCCTACGTCAGACATGGACTGGCGATTCAATTCTTACATGACAGTATATATGTTAGAATTCCCATTCTCCCAAATCATCCCACCCTCTCCCTCTCCCTCTGAGTCCAAAAGTCCGTTATACACATCTGTGTCTTTTTTCCTGTCTTGCATACAGGGTCGTCATTGCCATCTTCCTAAATTCCATATATATGTGTTAGTATACTGTATTGGTGTTTTTCTTTCTGGCTTACTTCACTCTGTATAATTGGCTCCAGTTTCATCCATCTCATCAGAACTGATTCAAATGAATTCTTTTTAACGGCTGAGTAATACTCCATTGTGTATATGTACCACAGCTTTCTTATCCATTCATCTGCTGATGGACATCTAGGTTGTTTCCATGTCCTGGCTATTATAAACAGTGCTGCGATGAACATTGGGGTACATGTGTCTCTTTCAATTCTGGTTTCCTCCGTGTGTATGCCCAGAAGTGGGATTGCTGGGTCATAAGGTAGTTCTATTTGCAATTTTTTAAGGAATCTCCACACTGTTCTCCATAGTGGCTGTACTAGTTTGCATTCCCACCAACAGTGTAGGAGGGTTCCCTTTTCTCCACACCCTCTCCAGCATTTATTGCTTGCAGATTTTTGGATTCGCAAGCCATTCTGACTGGTGTGAAGTGGTACCTCATTGTGGTTTTGATTTGCATTTCTCTAATAATGAGTGATGTTGAGCATCTTTTTCATGTGTTTGTTAGCCATCCGTATGTCTTCTTTGGAGAAATGTCTATTTAGTTCTTTGGCCCCATTTTTTGATTGCGGTCGATTTATTTTTCTGGAATTGAGCTGCAGAAGTTGCCTTGTATATTTTTGAGATTAGTTGTTTGTCAGTTGTCTTCATTTGCTATTATTTTCTCCCATTCAGAAGGCTGTCTTTTCACCTTGCTTATATTTTCCTTTTGTTGTACAGAAGCTTTTAATTTTAATTAGATCCCATTTGTTTATTTTTGCTTTTATTTCCAGAATTCTGGGAGGTGGATCATAGAGGATCCTGCTGTGATTTATGTCTGAGAGTGTTTTGCCTATGTTCTCCTCTAGGAGTTTTATAGTTTCTGATCTTACATTTAGATCTTTAATCCATTTTGAGTTTATTTTTGTGTGCGGGTGTTAGAAAAGTGATCTAGTTTCATTCTTTTTACAAGTGGTTGACCAGTTTTCCCAGCACCACTTGTTAAAGAGATTGTCCTTTACTCCATTGTATATTCTTGCCTCCTTTGTCAAAGATAAGGTGTCCATATGTGTGTGGATTTATCTCTGGGCTTTCTATTTTGTTTCCATTGATCTATATGTCTGTCTTTGTGCCAGTACCATACTGTCTTGATGACTGTGGCTTTGTAGTAGAGCCTGAAGTCAGGCAAGTTGATTCCTCCAGTTCCATTCTTCTTTCTCAAGATTGCTTTGGCTATTCGAGGTTTTTTTGTATTTCCATACAAATCTTGAAATTATTTGTTCTAGTTTCTGTGAAAAATGTGGCTGGTAGCTTGACAGGGATTGCATTGAATTTTGTAAATTGCTTTGGGTAGTATACTCATTTTCACTATATTGGATTCTTCCGATCCATGAACATGGTATATTTCTCCATCTATTAGTCGTCCTCTTTGATTTCTTTCATCAGTGTTTTATAGTTTTCTATATATAGGTCTTTAGTTTCTTTAGGTAGATATATTCCTAAGTATTTTATTCTTTTCGTTGCAATGGTGAATGGAATTGTTTCCTTAATTTCTTTTTCTACTTTCTCATTATTCGTGTATAGGAATGCAAGGGATTTCTGTGTGTTTGATTTTATCCTGCAACTTTACTATATTCATTGATTAGGTCTAGTAATTTTCTGGTGGAGTCTTTAGGGTTTTCCATGTAGAGGATCATGTCATCTGCAAACAGTGAGAGTTTTACTTTCTTCTTTTCCAATTTGGATTCCTTTTATTTCTTTTTCTGCTCTGATTGCTGTGGCCAAAACTTCCAGAACTATGTTGAATAGTACGGAGAAAGTGGACACCTTGTCTTGTTCCTGACTTTAGGGGGAATGCTTCAATTTTTTA